>NC_052506.1:29304191-29449191 GCF_014356525.2 Nilaparvata lugens
GCATAAAAATAAGGTCCTATGCACTTTTTCGTTATATCTTCAAATGGAAAATGAGTTTTGTGGGTTGTCAAAACTCCCTCTGAAAAGGAAACTATTCAACTTATTCTATCTTTCAGTAAAATAACAATGATCATCCATCCATCTATCCTATTCTATACTATAACTAGCAAGAACCAGTGCTTCGCAAGGATCTATTTTTAAACTTGACAAAATGAAAACTTGACGTAATGAAATTTTGAAGAATTTAGAATAGGCCTATAACCATCCTTGGTTAATTAAGAATCTATAAGCAAAATTTCAAGCTAATTAGTCCAGTAGTTCAGACGTGATGATGCGTCAAACATAATTTTTCTATCCCGTACGTGCATAAGCCAGCTCTTTACTCTATATAATTATTATAGATATAGTTAACGACTGCAAGAGATAGGACTGTGGAATAGAATAGTGGTGAAACTATGATAGCGCCAGAAGTGTCTCAAACACAATAGTAGGTACTACATGAACTTTTTGAAAGTGATTTGTAAAAATGTAAAAACAACATAACTGAATCCTTATCATTCTACCTTCATTTAAGGCAAGATAGACAGCAAGAGAAAACCGGGTCGAAGAAGAATATCTTGGTTGGTAAATCTGAGGAAGTGGTTCGGTAAAACATCAGTAGAACTCTTCCGAATCGCAACCAACAAAATCAAGATAGCCATGCTGATAGCCAACATCCGTAACGGATAGGCACTTAGAGAAGAGAAGAAGATTGTCGAAGTATGGTCCAGGAAATATGCGATGTACGATGAATCAATCACACAGAATTACATATTCTTTCCATTTTAGGATGAATATAAGCTAAGCTAAATTAAAAAAATTGTAAATCATTCTTTCATTCTTCAGTAATTAATGAATGCATGCAATATGGATACTATACATATATACTATACAATATATATATATATTGCTTTATATATAAATAATAAAATTAAAATAAATAATATAATTACTATATATATATATACTCTCTTTCATTAGGTGAATAATTTTTTCAACATTTTCCAGTTTCTCAATGATAGGGGAGTGATAATTATTTGTATAGGTCTTCTAAGGAACCATTATCAACAGCTGGTACCAATCAACTACACTTCAACTCCAAACTACCGTTTTAATACCAGAACACAATATTCATCTCAGGGTGATATGTTTATTACAGCTGGTAACCTTAGATGCTAAATCATATTATCACAATATGATCTTGATCTTGAATCATGATCATCTTTTCGTTCTTCAGTAGCCGCTCGACCGAAGAAGAAGAAGAAGAAGAAAAATAAGAAGATAGATTATTATGTTGCTTTGGTCTGTGATCTGTATAAATGTCCTGTAACAACTAAAGGTGCGTCCACACATGCCGAACCGAACCTCGAACCGCGCAGCAAACCGTGCATTCCTCCGAACATTTTGCCTTTCAACTAACATGAGCTTCTGTTTCATAATGTTAAAAATCAGCTGTTAATCATTCGCCGTACCGCACTCCGAACCATTCGCCGTGCCGCTTGCCTCTGTTCTAACTGCTCGCCTCACCTCACTCCGAACGCTGAACTTTTCAGCCAATCAGAGCCCTCGATTACAATTCGCCGTGCAGCTAGCTCCACAATATTTTGGCTATCCATCACAAGTGGAAAACATGCGAACATGAATACAGAAGTATGGGCAATTTTTTATTTGATTAAATTCATGTTTTGAAGAATTCATTGTTACGAATGATAAATTGATAGGAGATTATAAATATTTTCTAATTCAAATGAAATAACTTCTGAAAAAAAATGATTGGATAAATACCAATATTGAATTATTGTTGACCAAGAACTCAGTACCTACATCGACAATTCATTCAACTAATTCTGTATTGATAAAATTATAATCATTTTCTCTATTGATAATCAATTTCATCAACTAACTGAAAATAGTACTTCAATTTCCATGAATTTATTAATAGAGTTATATTAATCTTAAGTGTAGGTCATATCTAAATTCACAAAGAGTTCGATTCTTGTTGGCAAGATAGATGTTATTCAATGCAGAAATCATTGTTATTTTACTAAAAGATAGGATAAAATGAATAGTTCTCTTTCAGGGGGAGTTTTGACAACCCACAAAACTCATTTTTCATTTGAAGAAATAATATCTAAAAGGTGCATAGGACCTTACTTTTTTGTTCAGCTTGCCAAAATACCCCTCATTTCAATATTAAAATTTTCGACTGACTGTACAGTGAGTCAATCATTCTATCAAGGATTGAATAATTTTGAAATTTTAATTAAATAAAAATGGCAGAGAATAATTATCATGTAGATATCAACAACTTCATTTTAAGACATATTAACTGCATCATTTAGCAGTCTCAAAAAACTGTTCTAGCTGAAAAATTAATCATACATGCCACGTGTAGGCTTATACATTGCATCAGGAAAACGAAGTTCAAAACTATGGTTTTCCTAAACATATGTTTTTGAGATAATTTCTTTGATGCAGCTGTTTCACATTCACCATTATAAATTATACAGAGTTTGTGAAAATAAAAATATTTATTGATTACCAAAACAATACTATTACGGTATTATATAAATGGTAATAATTAATTATTAAAACAATACTTTTATTATATCAATAATAATAATATTATTAAACATATTTATCAATTATCAGAACAATATTATTGAGGTTGAGTGGAATCAGGTAGAAAGCAATAATAGAACAGATGTTCTTTTTTGAATTTCTATCATATTATTTTGTTATTTCCAATGATTACAACATTTATGTTAGAATATCACATGTCAATAAATAAATTATATCATTTCCATATGGCACTCACCTTACCATGTTCATAACCTTACTTAATAGGATCCTTTTTCATCCTTTGAAACCCTTAGAGGCAAGATATCTCAAAATCCGTTCTTAGTGCGCGTCTAGCATGTTTGAAGAATATTTGTGCAAAGTTTCAAGTCTGTAGGACAATTAGTTTGAGCTGTAGTGTGATTTTACATCAAAATTTTCGAAAAATGCCCTCTCCTGGACCCCCCTGTGCTCCTGATCGAAATTTTCCTGCATAGATCTAATTTTTTTCGTAGCTGAACAAAAATGTTCCTCATGACTTTGCTGTGAAATGAGCGGTTAAAAAGTACAAAATTTTGGGGGGGCCCCATCTCCCTCATGGGGGCAAATATATATATATATATATATATATATATATATATATAGAGAGAGAGAGAGAGAGAGAGAAGAAGAAGATAAAGGAAAGAACTGGATTATGCACGTATACACGTGTAAAGTATGAAAAATTATGTTTGACGCATCATCACGTCTGAACTACTGGACTGATTAACTTGAAATTTTGCATATAGATTCTTGCTTAACCGAGGATGGTTATAGACCTATTTTCAATATTCTTCAAGATTTGATTACATCAAGTTTCCAGTTTGTCAAGTTTTCAATTATTATTTGTCATGCTTCCAGTTGTTGTATGGAAGCAAGCAGCTGAGCATTTCTCTTAAAAGGGAAATTAGAAGATAGGTATGATTGGGGAATCCTTTTCGAATGAAAAAAACAAGTTTTTCGTCGCACCCAAATTTTTTCCGCCATTTTAGAACCAACTTCCAACTTCCTTTTTTATTGAAAGGTGGGCATATGATACATGATTCCGATACAGGATTTCCAGAGAAAAGGTATGGAGAAAACCGCACATCGATATCTCAAACCTTTCATTCATTTCCTTTATTATAGTAAAGAACTGGCTCAAACACGTATACACGTGTAAAGGAATATTATGTTTGACGCATCATCACATCTGAACCACTGGACTGATTTACTTGAAATGTTGCATAAAAATTATTAATCAACCGAGGATTCTTATAGGCCTATTTTCAATTCTTTTAGATTTCATTACGTCAAGTTTTCAGTCTTTCAAGTTTAAAAATAGACCCTTGCGAATCACGGGTTACCCGCTAGTTATCAATAATTGAGAATTGTATTGAATACTTGCTCTCGTATTGTGAAATACACATTTCTCATTTATTATTTGTGAGAGGAATTCTCAATAATTAATACTTGTTCTCTTATTGTTAAACTCTCATACTTTATTTACTTGTGAAAGGGAAAACCAACTCTTCATAATCCATTAATAATGTATTTAATTGCATTGTGAAGTATACGTATGAATATGAATTCATACTATGAGTATCCTTCTAATAAACTTGACTCTATAAGACAAGTGATCGGATGAATACCTGTTTGAAAGACTACGATAGGATGACAACCTCTCCAACCAACTCGGAGGGCATTTCCATTCTAGAAATTAAACTCTCATACACTTAAAACAGGATAATGTGTGGTAAATTCCAATTATTATCAATCTCTACATTATTTTCCAATAGCCGGAGAGATAGTTGGGCATATTTTAAGATTATTTCAAATTGCAATTTATTCAGTTTATAAGTCATTCATGATGTGAGTGTTATTCTATTACCCCATACACTCATTTGTTCCATATTGGGGCTTTTTATCACAAAGAGTGTGAGTGATGTATATGTGATAAAAATTATGTTTCTAGATTGTGCCTTGATCACTGAGTAGAAATAATTTTGAATCCAAAGTTATCTATCGAAATTTCAATAATTGTTAATCAATCCAATTATTTGTTTATACCAAACAAAATCATCAAATATATTTTCACCAATGACATTGAGACAATTCAGGCTTTAGAAAGAATGACAAATTTCCAAAATCTGTTTTTCCTATCTTCTCTTATTTGAATCGTTTACTGTATCCATAGATTGGTTAGTCTCTTTCTGTTTACATTTTATACAAATTATTGATGTAAAGCCAATTATTAGTGGATAAAGATGGTGAATAACATGTTTTGGGTAAATGAGGTACGTGGATAAGAATTATGAGGGTCACTCTACAAGCCACATAGTTCCCAAAATTCTCTAATGTGAACAATAATAGCTGAGATTAATCTCATAAGTTATGAAGTGCAGTCTAAACAACATTTTTAAAGGATAAATGGGGAAAGTGGTGCGCTTACCATCTTCATCCATTGATCATCCACATTCTCCTTCCAAATCACTGATGGAATGCCCTGCACTAACAACCCTTATTCTCTGCAACCGCTCTTGATTTCACTTTCATCAAATCAATCTCAGCTTTTCTTTCATATGTCTTCTATTGATATCAGAATCAATTTTGAAAGGATAGATATTGGTTGAGTTTGCAGAAAAATATCACAATGAACAAAGGAAACAGCTTGATTATGTACAACGTAATAAATAACGAGAAAGCTCAAGATAACTATTAAAGTATTCAAGTCAAGCCTATTATTATGATGATTGAAAAAACAGTGATGAATTTACTCCTATATTATCATTCAAAGTATTACTAGGAGAAATACTTTCAGTAACTTTTTATCAACTTTATAATTAGTGTTGGGATTTTAAAACTTTGAATAAAAAACCTTCAGTGGAAAAACTTTGAAGCCATTCATCTTTTCAAATGTTACCAAATTAATTCTATTCATAGATGATGAGTTGAAGATGAAGATGAATTAAATTCGTAGAATCCTTCTACGAGTATACCTTCTCGTAGTATCAAATGAGAGTTCTCTATCTCCAAACCGATATGCCCTTACATTATCGAGCATTATGGGAGAGCTAAGCGTTCAAAAGTGATGAATTTCTAAAAAAAATTGAAGATAAATATGTTATAAATCGTAGGAGATGTCGATGGGACTTGAAAGTTATGTACTTTTTTAGAAAAATACTTACAAAGTGGCTCGAGGAAAATAGAGATATACATTGTATATGACTGTAACACACATCTATCACCTCGTTGAAGTATGTGGATATGTGAATATCATTTTTTAAGTGAATTAGGAATGCACTCCTAAAGTATTGAAGATGTTGAACCGACAAGATGTTCTACTGATTCTATGTAATATACAGTAGGCTACGCAGACAAGATATCAAGGATTCTGAGAAAAATAATATCATACTTCAATAATGTTTTCACGTTTTTAATTCCTTATTCAAAGATCGATTCATCGAATTCATTAGCATTGAGTAATTGAATTAAAAAAGAGCCAGGGAAAGCATGTTAATTTTCAATAAGAGAGCAACAGGTATTCGATGTGCAGGCACTTACAAAATCGATCATTCTGAAAGATCCAGTCGTCCAAAAGTATTGAATTTCTACAAAAAATGAAGATAAATATTGCATGAATCGTAGGATATGTTGATGGGACTTGGAAGTTATGTACTTTTTGAGAAAAAGACTCATAAAGCTGCTCAATTAAACATTGAAAAGATACGAAGAATAGACTTTTAGAACACCAATGACGTCACACCGACCAGCTGGTTTGGATTTGTTACTGTGCATCTTTTCGTGGCCACTACCTTGTATTCTAGGTACATTGATGAGAATCATTACTATGATGGTGACATTGATAATAACGTAGAGTGACGTTAACTTTTCTTGTAAAAAAATGAATCATTTGTTTCCCACACAATGCATCAATTCATGCATCACAAAGAAGTTATCATGTCATAATTATAATTCTGGAAACTATTCAATGTTTGGATGATAATCGAACAAAAATAGATGGAGTCCATTTTCTCAAATTTTAGGTTGGTATTCTTTCTTGGAAATTCTCCACATTTCTGAATGACAGTATTTTACATCTGCTTTTCCTTCCGATAATAGGTTTTATTTCTACTTTTTTCCTCAATCCAATCTTTCCTATACGTTCTTGTTCCTCACTACTGTTCAAATTCTAAGTTCAAATGCAGTTGGATAGAACGAGTAGGCCCTGAGGGAATAGTAAGGGGCCATTTCCATCGGATGCGTTACGGACGCTACATACAATCAATCACTCCCTGGAGTTCGAGTCAATCGGTGCATTGTGTACTTAGGCCACCGACTCAGCTATCAATGGAGAGTGCACAGTCCCTGTCACAAAACGGATCGTCCAACTCTCCTCTCTTGACTAGCAACTCACTTCACAATGGACTAACCCAAAACACAATGATCTCTAACATGCAACTTGGGTTGATAGAGATACCATTAATTAGATTCTAAATTCAGATGTATCGAATAAATTCTCAATCAAAATAATAAGTTCTTAGAGTGCTCGGTAAATTATTTCTGTAAAAGAAAAAAAAATTAAAATGAACCATATAAACAAAAATAATCATTTTTTGCATACTATATGGTTATGGTATGGAGATACCATCTATATTTATTTATATTAAATATTATTATTATTTTTTTTCATATTAAATACTTACCCACTTACTTATCCTGGCGCTACAGCCCTATGTGGGCTTTGGCCTCCTCCACAATCCGCCTCCAAGCTTCTCTATCTGCTGCCTTTCCTTTTCATCCTCTCACCCAAATTACTCTCAAGTCTCTTCCCACATCCTGCATCCAGGATGCCGGGGTCGTGCCCTAGGTCTCCCTCTTCTTCTTACAGCCTCCAACTTCATAGGTCTCATAGAGCATCGTTCTTGGCATTCTTTTCCACGTGTCCAAGCCAATCTATCCTTCTCGCCTTGACAAAACGGAGAATATTTTTACCTTGCAGGATTTCTTCAATTTCAGCATTCTTTCTGATTCTCCACGCACCATTCTCCTGCACTGGACCAGCTCCCTCTCAAAGACCAACAGTGCTTTAGCATCTTCTTGTAGTACTGTCCATGCTTCGCTACCATATGTGAAAATATGCTCGATTGCCTAGCATTATCCTGCGCTTGATTTCCGAGGATATTCTGTTAATGCTATTGATCTCGGTGCCCAGGTACGTGAATGTTTTAACTTTTTCGAATACTCTTTCTCCAATTTTGACAGTTTCTTGCTCTCTCACTCCTCTAGGGCTCATTTCCAGGTACTTAGTCGTTCCTTCATTTATTTCCAGACCTGCTACCTCAGCCTCATCTCTAATCTGCAAGAATGCTTCTTCCAGCGAACGCATGCTTCTCGTGATTATGACATCATCCACATATGCTGAAACTTGTGTCATTCTGTTCGTGATGTTGCCTCTCTTGTCAATGCATTCCATTGCTTTCTGGAGGACTATGTTGAAGAGCAAGGCTGAAAGTACATCTCCTTGTCTTACGCCGTCATTGATACTGAATTCCCTACTCACTCTTCCTTCACTCAGCATCATACCTCTTGTGTCATTCATGGTCAATTTCACCAGGCTTATTAGTTTTCTTGGAAACCCGTACATCTCTAGAGCTTTCAGCACCTCACTACTTCTCCTCACCCTATCAAAGGCCTGCTTGAAATCGATGAATAGCATATGCAAGTTGGTATTGTGCTCATAGAACTTTTCCATTATTTGTCTGAGGGTAAATATTTTGTCTGTTCTGCCCCTGCCAGGTCGAAATTCACACTGATACTCATCTACTATGCCTTCTGCTAGACTGCTCATTCTTACTGTCAGGATGAGTGAAAATATTTCATAAGCTATGTCTAACAAAGTTATTCCTCGATAATTATCACAAAGCAACTTGGCACCTTTTTTAAAAATTGTGCATATCAGACCCTTCTTCCAATCCTTTGGTATTTGTTCTGTTCTCCATATCAGCGTTATTATCCTGTGCAGACACTTTATCAATGCTTCTCCACCATATTTCCACATTTCTGCAGTGACATTATCCTCTAAAGCCGCCTTCCCATTTTCAACATGAGTTATATTGAAAAATATTATTGAATGATAATGAAAATATAATATGAACATGGTTTATCATTCATTAATATGAAATAATATTATAACTTATAAATAAAGGTAAGCTTCCAAAATAGGCTCTTAAGGTCAACCATGGATTAATTTCCTCACCTTCGAGTATAAATAGTATAACTGCAGGGGTGAGAACCCTCACCCCCTAAATTCGGGAATCTGTTGATGAACAAGGTTTCATGAAAGGTGGAGATTCTGGTAAAAGCATTTATTAATAGCTTGGATTCTCACCAAATGAATGTGCAGAGTGGATCGTCAAATCAAACTGAATAAATCACCAGAAACAAATTTGTAGATGGTCAATTTCACATGCCTGACGCGCATTCAACCAAATAACAAGTTGATGCAAATAGCGAACAATTGCGGTGACGTTTGTTGGCTGATTGCAATGAGATAATAAGAAAGGTGTTGTTTGAGCAAAGAGCAAACCATGTTCAATGGTGGTGCACCAAGCACCGCCGAGCTGCTTCTGAGGTGCCGGTCATTACTGCAACTTTGGCCATTATGGTTACAGCTGTGCTGTGTCGGCTGCTGCCTGCAACTTATAATTATTTCCTCATACATTCCAACCCCTATTCATCTCTTTCATCTAGTTTCAATGAGTGTCGGTCGGGCCGACTGTGAATGCAAATGTGAAGTTGGCAACGGCATAAGTTGGAATAATTACGTCTGCCGAAAGTTTCTGTTACTACTGTCCTTCATTAAAAATGCTCTGTCAATTCAGAGAGCAACAACTCTGTAGTCATGCTCAACGTTTCATCCTTTTTGTTGACAGCGACTATTCGTTCATTAACAGTTCGTTGTGTGTAAACAGATTTCTCACTTCCTTCCAGCTGAAGTTTTCAAACTAGATGATAATACCGTGATATTTCTATCAGTTATTATTGGGATAACCTAGTTCTTGAAGACCTCACCAATCTCAGGAGCTACCTCATACTTTTCTTTTATTAGTATGGATGAAGCAATAATAAATTTATTATCAACAAGCAAATTTGTCGAGATTTACATATGAATCTTGAAGAGTATTTGTCCACTTATATACTCTATTAATTCTTTCACTAATTTGTGAGATCACAAAAATATTATTTTATATTAGTGAGTGATAAAGAGATGCAGTACAAGAAGTATAGCCTACGCCTAGCTTCAAGTCAATGCAGTCAAATCATTGGAACAGGCAACGCCTTCTATAGGCCTAAAGGAAATCAGCATTCTTGTAAAATTGAACACTGATGCCCTTCTTCGAGTTCCATTGACACAATTTCGAGTATTCTATCAATGATAGATTAGTATTCTCCCATTCCATAAGTAAGTCATGAAAATTTTGTCCATAAACTCCGCACATCGACCTGAACAGGATAAAAATCACAATTTGATTTCAAGCAGAATCTTGTGAAATAGGTGTCCGTATTTAACGAGACTTTTCCACTATTCTCGAGAAAACAGCTTCCAAACAACGATTTCGATAGGAAATATGCTACAAAGTTTTCACTCATGACCCAAGTCCACGTTTTATCGTAGAACCAGTGACTATGAAAAGCTTATTATATTAAGCAGTGTGGCTGCGAATCTTCCTTTTTCAAAAGTGAATAAAACTCTTTGTATCGATCAGAAAGTTTGTATTTATTTGATGTAATGAAGACACATTTATAAAGTTTTGTTTCAATTAGTTTCGAATATCAAATCAGGTGGGTGACGTCCCCAATTCTCCATACACTGAGTAAACCGACTTCTGGCGTTTGTCATGACTCCTGCCAGGATTGCAGGCGTTATGTAAGCATTTTCTCCCCTGATATTGGTCTTCAAATCTTTCAGGGTCCTTGAACGAACAATTGATTTCAAAAACCCCTGTAGAAAAAAATCACAAGAGTTCAAATCGCGAAATCGAGCTGACCACTCCAAATCGCTCCTAATTGAGATGAGGTGTACTGGAAAGTGTTCCCTCAACTGAAGTCACGTTTAGAAAGTACATGCACAATTACCATCTTGTATGGATGGGAATGAAGATCATCGAGAAGAATTTGTCTCACAGAACGATCGGAAAATCCAAGAGCAGACGCATGTTTGCGCGCAGAACGCTGTGGTGATCGGAACATTGAAACTTTCACTGCCTCAACATTCTCAGGTGACCCAATGGGGACTTCAGTTCTTCGTCTTGTCACACTTGCAGTTTGTCTGAACCTGTGACCCACGTAACAATATCGATTTCCGCTCCGGGACAGTAGCCAAAGGGGCAAAATTTTAGCGATTTCGAAATGCGCGGTGGGTTTTGATCAAGAAACATCCGCTTGAAAAATAAGTTTCAACGGCAAACGCACGCTTCTCATTGTTCCAATGCATGATGACGACTGAACATGTAGGGAAGAGATCTTCTTTATGGTTTGGCCTCTATAACTAGATAAAATGATTTGCTCTACAGAAACATATAATCAGAGCAGCTCTTGGAAAACCCAGGCTTTACCCAAGTAGACGTCTTTTTGTAGAGTTTGGAGTTCTAACACTGAGGCAGGTATATGTTAAAAACATCATCACATACTTGAATAGAAATAAAGATCTACTTACTTTAAATGCCAATCCCTATGACATCCGTCCATCAGTAAATAATTTATATAATATGTCATTTAATAGATTAACTGTAAATAGACATCAGTTCTCATTCTATGTGGAATTTTATGCCAACAAGGTCCCTAATAATTTCATTACCGGTAAACTTTCCAAAAAGCTTCTTATTGAGATTGATGAGTGGGTGAAAAAGAATATTTACTTACGCCTGAACTGATTTTGATGTTGATCAGGTTGAAATGTATATTTTTTGAAGTGTCAAAATCCTTGCGTTCATTGTCTTTCTTGTGTTGTGATTGAATACTTGATATGTCTGTACATTGCTTCAACTTTGCTCTGAAGAAATAATTTTTCAATCCTAAATTTGTTCTTTTTTGTAAATTATTACAATATTTTACAATTTTTTATGCAATATTTTGTAAAAGCTCAATGACTTCATTCCTTCACACGGATATATATATATTTTTTGTTTTATTATTATTTTTTTTTCTTCATCTTTCTCTATGATCTAAATTTTTTCTTTCTTCAACACTCATCTTTCTTTGTCTGTTTTATCTGAGTTATTAATATTTAAGAATGTATTAGATAATATAATAGAATATACTTTTTTGTTATAATTAATAGAACTCACTGCTGGCGCTCAAGTTGTACTTATGCCGGCAGTGCCAAAATAATGACAATAGTGTGCTAAATATTAGGCCTAGTGATAAAAATGTTGTTATGTTATGACACTTGTTTTGTTTATTTCTCTTTTTCTTTCAATTTTGTTCTATTGTTTGCACATTGTTGTCTCTTTGTGATATTTTGAAGATGTAATTTGTTTTTGGCAAATAAAATGAATTCAATTCAATTCAGACGCATGTTTGCGCGCAGAACGCTGTGGTGATCGGAACATTGAAACTTTCACTGCCTCAACATTCTCAGGTGACCCAATGGGGACTTCAGTTCTTCGTCTTGTCACACTTGCAGTTTGTCTGAACCTGTGACCCACGTAACAATATCGATTTCCGCTCCGGGACAGTAGCCAAAGGGGCAAAATTTTAGCGATTTCGAAATGCGCGGTGGGTTTTGATCAAGAAACATCCGCTTGAAAAATAAGTTTCAACGGCAAACGCACGCTTCTCATTGTTCCAATGCATGATGACGACTGAACATGTACTGAACATGTAGATCTTCTTTATGGTTTGGCCTCTATAACTAGATAAAATGATTTGCTCTACTACGACATCAGTCGACTGAATGGCGTTCACTTTGAAAAAGGAAGTTTTGCTGCCGCACCTGGTATAAGCTCAAGCTAAAGCTCATAATAGCTGTCATCAGACAGTTATGTAATCTTTTTCCATGACTACGCATGCTAACGAGATATTCAGGAAACAATTTGTTGGTACAAAGGCAAGGTGTTCCGTACAACACGTTTGACCATGCTACAGACGATTTTTTCCCCTGAAAACTCTCAAAATTACTAATCTTCTCTTCTAAAAACCATTTAACATAGACCCATGTACACTGTGCATGGATGCAGTCATATATCTGTTCCTCTTGAAAAAAAATTGAATGGGGAGATTTCGAGAGAGGGTCAACTTGACAACTGTTAATCAACCTCTGTCGATAAATCTCATTTGTGCTGAATGTGGAGATATCATTAAACCTGATCGACCATCCGTCATTACAACCCTCAGCGGAAGCTGTTCAATCCTCAACTCGAGTTATATGAAAATTGATCGGAAGGGACCGGTCATTCATTTAGCTGTCACTTGTATAAACAGTTGTTTCATTCTCTTGTTCTATAAACAGGGCTTTATCACCAATTATCAAGATGATTTTCATTGTAAGTTATATTGGAAATTTATCATTTTTGAATATGATTAATTATTTGTGAGACTGCTAAATATCCCTCCTTTCAGTGCTATTGGGTGGAGGTCTTATTCTGGGTAACTGGTCATTTTCATTCTCATCTTCATAATTCATTTTCAATTTCAATTTTATTCTATTCACGTATCATACAATTTTAACAACATAATTACAATTATAAAATGAATATTAGAACCCACATAGACTATTACGTCCGTGTGTGGGAGCAGTTCTTAGAATTAGCTGTGTTACAATAAAAAATATTGGGCTATAAAGTATAAGATACATACGGTAGATGAAATAAAAATATATTATATTTAATATATTTTCAAGATTAATTATATAAAAAAATCAATTTAAATTTGAGAAGGAAGAAAAGATAGATCCATTGAAAGAAAACTAGACAATCGGCTTGTAATAATACCTATTTTTATAATTTATGAATAATTATTATTTTCATCACACCAGAACAGCCGGAATCGCTTTTTGCAAAATGTATTTGGTGAGAAAAACAAATTGAAATTTGAATTTGAAACATAATGTGATTTGATTAAATTCTCTGCATCCTGCCATCTAACATGCATTAACCATTCGGAAATTCTGCGATTTAACACTACAGTGACTCGGCCCGCCCCAGCCTCAACTATTTCTGGAGGAAGGTTTCTATACAGCCATTGCGAAATCTAAAATGAATTGTGCCTTTGCAAACTGATACTTATAGTAGGAAATGTATTCAGGAAATAAGAGTTACCAGGCGCATGAATACCGAATAAAATTTGCATGCACCAATAGTAAAACGGCAGTTAATAGGCGGCAACTGTAGGCCAGTTCAAAAATATTTCTATATATTTATATAAATGTACTAGATTTTGTGTTAAAATTTGTGTAATCTATGTTATCGATATGGCTCGAATGCAAAGAAATTATTAATCATATAATCTAAGCAATATTTTGGTATTTTTTGTAAGATCTATTTGAACCTAAATGGCGGAGGACTAAGATATTTAAATTTTATGCTAATTTGAAAGTCGGAAAGAGGATCTGTAAAACTTGAGAAGGAAGAACCAGCACTCGCCAGCCAAATGCCACCATAAGAGGACCCCAAATATTTTAGAGCGAAGTACCTTACTAATGATTTTGTAAAAGTTAAAGTTAAAGTAAATTATTAAATTTCTTAAAAGACTTCGTGATGCTATTGTGAAGCAGAAGTCATTTTCATTTTTAATTAAATTTATAACCCCTTGGAGGAGACGATTCCGGCTACCATATTCCCGGACCACATGGAGTTGGATCGACATCGGCGGCTTACAAGAAGATTTTCGACACGTGAGTGATTAAATTTGAATTAGTGATGGGCGCCCTAGTGCTTCGAATTAATCTGATGATCAAAGCTAGCTCGCCGAAAGGGTTTTATTATAAATTGAGAAATTAATAAGAGTAATACTTGCGCAAGTAAAATTAGTATTAAAGGTATTTATTTGAAAGAAAAATATAGATCAATATTTTAGAAATTCTATTAAATCAAAGAAGTACGAAATCTAGGCTATAAAACATATGCATATAATATTTAATTTTTTGCAATACAATTTGCGATAATTTATTATAGTTCTAATTCACTAGATGAATGGCTCTACCTATTCCGTCAGGTGCCGAATCTTGCACCCTGAGATAAAAATATATATTCGATACAAAGAAATCTACTAAGTACTAGAGATTTTAATATATATATATATTTGGATTATTAGTGGCTAATTTATCAAGCTGATCTTAGAGCACATATTTTTGATTGAATTATCCAAGTCGACAAGTATTAGCAAGCGCATATCGCAGCTACATGCAAAGAATGCATATGATTTTAAGATAAAGGCACATGGTAATGATTCGTGCCATAAATCTAGAATATAAAGTTAGCCTGTGATATTTTATTGATTTCAATTATTGTTCTATTTTTATATTATATTTTTTATCGCTCTATATATATTTTTTGCCTCGATGATCTTTGCATTATTTATGTAATATATGTATGAAACTTTCATGGTGTGCAATTTATTTTTTATTCCTCAACTCTATAGTATAAGTATCATTATATATATATTTATTATTTATTGAATTACAAGAGTTATTGGAGAAGCCCATATCTAGGCCTATCAAGATTTTTTAAGACTGAATACTATTAGAAAACCACGACCTAATTATATCAAATCTCATGCTTTACCGACTGATGCCAAGCAGGAGGCTAATCGTTATTTAAATATAAAGAATAACGTGACACAAAGACATGTCGTACCAACGTGGGACTGATGATGAGAGCCAAGCTCATTGAATAATTATTTGAAATTAAGTCAATAACCATATTGAAAATTATAGATAACTTATACGAGTTGTGAGGAAAACTGGCGAAGGGAAATTTGTATTACTTTTTGGGGAAACAAGAGCTTTAAATAGAGAGAAATTATATGTTTTAAAGAAAATTTTATATTATTAGTACTGTGAAAAATTACATGTTTATAAAGAGAGATTATATTTTATAAGCCTAAACTGCTATTACTTCTAGTCAAAAATATATTAGGTGTTTAAGCCGGTTGGAAAATAAGTCGCAGCCTGTAAACTAGCCAAGAATAAATCAACAAAACATTGGGGGCGCTAGAGCATTGTAAAAAACTTAAGTATAAATACCTTGTTGTAAGAGTATCCAAACACTTTACACATCACTGTTCACTGTAAGTCCCGGTTTGTGTCTCTTTTTTAAGCATTCTCGCTTATCATTATTATCACTGTTTAATTAGCATTTATCATATTTGACATAATGAATCACACTCCCGCAAACTCTGAAGTTTCATATATGTACGGCGGTTGCACAGATCCCACTTTGTCGACTCCAAGCACATCAAACCCCACCACGGTAGATGCCAATACGCCACGAGAAAGGGAACCAGGAAGCGTCGGGTCGATAGTCTTCGATCCACCAGGTCTGCAACCTCTATCATCCACTCGAATCGACGCCGCTGACACACCATTGAATCAACGGATAGTAGAGATCAACTTTGAAGGGGGCGAGGAGCAGCCTGCCGAACCCGCATCTCCAGAGGCCGAGTCACATCTGAGCAAACAAAGTCTATTTTCAGTCACAGAGCTAGATCCTTTTCAAAAGGTAATGATGGAACAAACTAGCAGTATGTTCAATATTATGCTACAAAACACAATGGACAAAATGATGCAGGAGATTAAAAAAGAGAATGTGGAAATGAAAGAGGCAAATAAGCAAACAATGGAACAGGGCATGAAAGAGACAGCGGGCGCTATAAAATCAGTAGAACGACGGTTGGATACTATTGAGGCTAAAGTAGAGAATCATAGGGAAGAATTAAAAGCAATGATAAATCTACAGAAAGAAAGTCAGGATAAAGTTACGGCAGGATTATCGGAAAGGTTGGATACGGTTACATGTGAGCTCAACGAAAGGATAGATAACCTAACCATACAAATCACTACACCCATTCAGGATATAACCAATAACATTAAGGCCGATTGCCACCAAGAAATCCACAAACAAATTACCGTTGCCAATCAAACATTAACAACTACAGTTGACAAAAATATTAACAGTATTAAAGAAATACAAAATAAACAGATTAATATGTCCACAAAAATGAACCAACTGCAAGGTAGCATCAATCAAAATACTGAAACCTGTAAAGCTTTAAACGGAACTCTACTAATTCAAAAATCCACTCTGACTCAATTAAATCAAGAAGTAAACGCAAATAAAATTACACATAATAGTCAATGGCAGATAACACAGGAAAAAATAACAGCATTAGAAAATCATATTCAACAACGACCTCAAGGGATTCAAACAGACAACCTCAACGTACATAGTATATTACAAGGACTAGGAAAATTTGATAATACTGATCGCCATTTGCAACCTCAACCATTCATTGATCAGATAAAATTAGTACAAACTCTTGCACCTACCTCTTGGAATTTTTGGCGTCTTCGTTTGACTAATTTATTGATTGGCGAACCCCTGATGTTCTTTCGGAGTAGAGCCCATGAATTTACATCATTGGATGAGTTTGTCGCTGTCTTCCTGGAACAGTATTGGAGCAGAAGTAAACAGTTGGACGTGCTAGCGGACATATATCATGCGATTTCAACCCTAACTTAGACGGTGCATGTACCACTTTCGTCACTGCCCTACAGTTTAAAAATTCTCAATTGAGCGAGCCCATTAATGAATCGGCATTAGCAAGTATTATTTTAAAGAAGCTACCGTATCAAGTTAGAATGGCACTCGCCACACAACCCATTACTGATTGTAAGCAGCTGATAAATCATTTATATGGCATACAGTCTGCAATGGCAATATCAAACCACCGCTCAGACCAGAGATACGCACCAAATCAACATAATTCAAAATTTAATCAGCATAACAGCCAAAATTATGAACCGGTATCATATGATCGCTACCGATCTGCTCCTCAATTTGAACGCCGCTATGAGCACAGGCAAAATGGTAACTGGAATAATGAAAAATTTCAAAATCGCACAACCAACCACTATGCCCAGCAGAGCAATCGTAAGAATCACTATGATGGCCGTGATCGATTAAACTCAAATAATAATCACACACAGAACAATTACAACAGAAATTATAAACCGCCACCTCAACAAGTAAGCACAAATTATACATTAGCGCATGCAATAGGATTGAATCAACAAAAAACCCGGAACCCAACACCCAACAACCCGCCACCAGATATACAGAAAACTACAGCTAATAAACCAGGACTATATGATACCCCCAATATCCAACCACAAAGAACCGCCGCCCACCATGCAATTAAAACCAGCCGCAAGCAACAACCCATATTAAGTATTCTGTTTCCCACTGAAGAGCAACTCGCCGCCGAAGAATCACTACCGGCCACCACCCTACAACAAGAACCAATCCATTACAATAATGACGAAATTCCATCACTGCCAAAAATAAATAGTTACCAGGAGAAGACCACCACCATGCATTCGCGCACAGAATCCATGCACCCGCACCAATGGACCCCACAGCAGACCAAGGACCCGGACCAAGAGGACGGCATCCAGGACAAGAGGAGCGACCACCGCAAGGCCCGGAGACGGAAGCGCCCGAGGACACCGGACGGCCGACATCAGGACTGGGAGGACAGCATACAGGATAGAAAGAGAAACATGCATCGCAAGGCCCGGAGGCGGAAGAAGCGACGAAGGAGGAACCACGCGCGCGCATACCGGCAGCATGCACGGTTCAAACGCCCGAAGAGGACACCGGACCGGCACCGAGGAAGACAGGAAGCCGACAACCTGCATCCGCGGCACATACGTTTTAAGAGAGCCGATCAGCGATGTGACCGGAATAATAGGCCAAAGAAATATAACAATAATGGAACTGGTAACAAAGGCAAATATGGATTCATGCATGGGCAAAAAGGAAATGGAAGATGGACTAATGAAGAATGGAAAGTGGTTAATAAGGGTGAAAGAAGTAAGAAATAATGTCAATAGAACGGGAGTACCGGGCTATTATATGTGGAAAAATTATATTATTAAAGAACTAATTAGTGTTTTGATTTATTGTATTGTGTGGATTACCATGGCTGTGATAATATTGAAAAGTGATGCTATAATTAAGACCATGTTATTGTTGAAAGAATTTATTAGTGTTGATTGGAAGTGTTATATTATTGAATTGTTTATTATGATGATGAAGCCTAATAATGAATTTAAGTGGATAGTCTTGAAAGAAAATAAATGGAAGGCTTTGAATCAATTAAAAGAAATTATTATTAAAGGAACAAGGAGTTATTTGAAGAAAAAATACACAAGATACAAGGGCTTTAAATTCATGAAGAAAAATTATCAATAGGACAGCCTCACAAATCAACAGCAGATAACCTAGCCAGCCTACAACAGCTACAAGCAGAAAACCAAAAGATACGGGAAAGCCACGAAATTTCTACAAACCATATCACAGAATTTGAAATAAATATGATAAGAAATCAAGGAAAACATTATTATCAAACCGATTACTAACCTTCCTTAATAAATTTAATATTGGTATAGGACCTCGTGGCAACAATCCAATGTTTAATTCCTTCCAGCCGTTAGAAGCCTGCAATAAGGAAAAGAACAATTTTTAAATATGTAATTAAATTATATACATCAGATAAAAAAGGACACAAGCGGGGATAATAAAATTAAAATTTGTTAATTACCTTTTTAAGAGAAAAAATTGAGCAGTTAGGTTAGTTATGAAAGTCGACAGCAAATTCTGATGTAACATGTAGCACTATGAAATGTAGAACAGCGACCAGCTGAGCAAAGCCACCTAAATCAAATATGTAACGTCTGTTGAACATATGTTTATAAAAAGAAATACTGTACCCAAAAAGTTATTTATTATTGTTATTTATTATATTTATTAATGTCGATATATTTATTTATATGTTTTATATTTATTACTTTTAATTATGCCACGTTTGTTACCTGAAAAAGACTTAAAGTGAATACCAGCTACCAAAACCAAAGAGCCATTAGCAAAAGAAAAGTATTGTACCTGATGTATAGAAAATTATTTATATTAAGACCTAAGAAATACTATAAGATATAAGCCCAGAAGTTTGTGAATCGAAATTATTGTCTAAAAGGAATCATTTATGAGAATTATGAAATGTGTGTAGTTAGGTTGGCGGCCCTGCAAGCGGCGAATTTAAAAATTACTATGTTTTAAGTGTTGTCAGGAGGAGTACGTTTAGAAGTTTATATTTATGATATTTTATGTGTGTTGAGGAGGAGAATTTGTTATTGTATTTGATAAAGGTATAAAGGAGATGCAGCAAATATGTCTGCGAACTGTGATAGAAGTATGAGAGTATAATTTATAAATAAAGTATAGTGTATATCGATGTATTGAAGGGTGGGTTTTCATTAAAAACATTGTGATTCTCAAATATTTTGAATTCAAACCCAGGGGCGCGTGTAACATATTAAATCTGGGTAGACAAAAAGCCCTAACAGAAACAGTAATAGGTCTGAAATAAAGTAACTGGCTAATATCGCCAAATAGATAATAACTAAGATTAGATAGCATCAGCTTATTCTGGCTAAATGGTACAAGAACCTAAAAAGGATTTGAAGGAAGTTTATTGCTCATAAATAGATTATTATATAAAATATTTGAAGATTGAGGTTATGTACATGTATTCACGGATCGGTGACCTAGAGATCGATCAAACCGAGGAACGTAGAATCTGACCAAAACCCCTTGGCAGAGCTTTATTGCAATCAGATGGTGTGCAATATGAAAAAACACCCGTCCACGTGGCTAATTATTAGGTAGCATGGAATTAATATTAATGTATAGAATATTAACTAGCATGCAAAGAGCATAAATAAAAAACCAAATAAAAATAATTTAATGTATTCAGGAAATAAGAGTTACCAGGCGCATGAATACCGAATAAAATTTGCATGCACCAATAGTAAAACGGCAGTTAATAGGCGGCAACTGTAGGCCAGTTCAAAAATATTTCTATATATTTATATAAATGTACTAGATTTTGTGTTAAAATTTGTGTAATCTATGTTATCGATATGGCTCGAATGCAAAGAAATTATTAATCATATAATCTAAGCAATATTTTGGTATTTTTTGTAAGATCTATTTGAACCTAAATGGCGGAGGACTAAGATATTTAAATTTTATGCTAATTTGAAAGTCGGAAAGAGGATCTGTAAAACTTGAGAAGGAAGAACCAGCACTCGCCAGCCAAATGCCACCATAAGAGGACCCCAAATATTTTAGAGCGAAGTACCTTACTAATGATTTTGTAAAAGTTAAAGTTAAAGTAAATTATTAAATTTCTTAAAAGACTTCGTGATGCTATTGTGAAGCAGAAGTCATTTTTCATTTTTAATTAAATTTATAACCCCTTGGAGGAGACGATTCCGGCTACCATATTCCCGGACCACATGGAGTTGGATCGACATCGGCGGCTTACAAGAAGATTTTCGACACGTGAGTGATTAAATTTGAATTAGTGATGGGCGCCCTAGTGCTTCGAATTAATCTGATGATCAAAGCTAGCTCGCCGAAAGGGTTTTATTATAAATTGAGAAATTAATAAGAGTAATACTTGCGCAAGTAAAATTAGTATTAAAGGTATTTATTTGAAAGAAAAATATAGATCAATATTTTAGAAATTTCTATTAAATCAAAGAAGTACGAAATCTAGGCTATTAAAACATATGCATATAATATTTAATTTTTTTCAATATTAACTGTAAGAGAGTTATGATCAAACCAATTTCTAATTTTGGCAAGGTTATGGGATGCATGCTTGTATGCCGCATCCCACGTGCAGCCCTCAGATACCACAGCCGTATCATCCGCAAACAAAAACAGTTTCCCTTTAATTTTCAATTTGCTTGTTATTATTAATATAAATCAAGAACAATAGAGAGCCCATGCATAAATGTATATCCATGAACAATTAATATCAGCAATAAACATTCAATACACAATTGATTTATACGGTATAAATGAACATCAACATGATAATGTTAGTTATTTTTTATAAATATACTTTATCATAGTTATATTATTATATCCATATATATTTATCTTTCTGGATTATAGGGATATATTTTTCAAATTTTCTGAGATTCATGTTATTTTATTAGAATTTCTGAAATTGGGTAATCGATATTCAGTTGAAAGTGAATGTCTGCAAATTAAGAATGTTCCAATGAATACGATAGATTTCAATTGAGACGAGAAGAAGAGATTCTCAAAGGAAATCATCGCGGTCACAAAGAAGAATCGCATAGAAACAGCAACGGGTTATTATTTGATTGATTCGAATCCCACTGAGAGAAGATGCTAGGAGAGAAACACTTACTCTCCCACCCTTGCCTCACCCACGTGGGGCCCAACGCCTGTCGGATATGAAAAAGTCCTCAATAAAACGCGCTTTAGATTGTCAATGGAATTTCTCATCTGGATTCTATCGATTTCCTCCTGTAGATAGGATGTAGGTGTGTGTATGCTACTGCTGCTGGGGTGATTGAGAGAAGCCGGGATTTCTCCGAACAGCAGCCGTGACTTCTGATTCAAGACGGAAGAGTTGCTTTTTCAACCATCTTTCTTCTTCGCCTTTGACCAGTGCTTCTTCCTCCACACACAGAAACACACCAGCACTCGAACACACAATTGAATCTCATTCCTCTCAACTTTCTTTTTCTCGATCGTTCTGGAGAATTTCTCCTCGTACATCATGGGATTGTTACGTCATAATATATCTCTCAAAGATTCAAATAATAGGTTTTCTTTGATGATGAAAACATGAGACGGAGTTTCTGAATGATTGGGTGTTTGAATTGAATGAATTCGATAACGACACAAATGTAGCCAGTCATGAAGTAATGACACTGGAAACAATCGTTATTATAAGCTAATGTGATTCTAGCTAACTTGAGGTACAAACAAAACAGTCATGTAGGTATTTATGTAGATTTCAGCTCGCTCACGTTCTTCTACATCTATAGCTATATTCATTACAAAATAATATCAATGACTGTAAATGTTTACATCGTTGCACAACTATTCCGTGGCATCGAACTTCACAACGACAAACTGGTTCTATTCCTCAAATCAGAGGAGCAGGGGATGGAGAAGAAAAGTTGAATAATATGGTTTGTTGCTTGAAAAGTTGCTTGGTTTTTACCTATACAGAAACGCCCAGAACACTACAAAAATTCAGGGAATAAATCATGTTGAAACAAAATAGATACAAATAGATTACATCTAGATGATAGAGACAAATAGATAAACAAAGTAGATATATAAAAAAATTACGAGTTATTTGCAACTGCAAATATGTTGAAGTGTAGTGGTCTTGTAGGACGTTGATTACGGTTTTGTCGGCAGGTATTCTGATATGAAGTAAGGCACTGATTGAGACTGCGATGTGCGATAGGCTATTATTGAATGGTTGGCGTGACCGGCCGCCTGCTGCCAGCAGTGATAATGCGAATACGACTGGATTGTGTGTGGTGTGCTAAGCTCAGTTGCGTCCACTTCTTAACAGCATTTGCGAACCTTTATTTCATTTCCGGGCCATAAACGAACCTTCCTTTCTCCCTTTCAGCTGCCGGTTTTATTCCTTGTATCGCTACTTGCCGCTTTTTAGTGTTTTTTGCAGAAAAGGAGACCAGCCATGACAAAGAGGGGTCGCATGCTTGAGATAGATACTGTATATCGGAGCTATAAAGTAACAGAGACAGCTTAGTGCGGGTCCTCTCGCTGAGTATTACTTAGACGCACCACCCTATTCCTCTGTGTTACTTCTACCCAATCATCACCTAACTCCTCACTCCTCTATTTCACCTCTTCACCATGTCTCACTGCCCTTATTTACCCCCTCACTCACAGTTCCGTCACCTCATCCCTGTCTCTCTTTGCACCCCCTTTCCAATAAAACAAGGACGCTCATTGTTCTCCTACTCCCTCTTATCAACAATCATTTCCACGTCCACAGTTCTTTTGGTCCCCCAGGAGCACAGCTCCAGAAAGAGGTGGGATTTATTCGGATTCGCTTCAGTTTTGAAAGCGTTTTCATTTGCAGCAATTCACATTTTCTCTCTTCTCTTCCGCTTTCATAGAGACTAAATCTTTTTTCCCCCACAATATAATTTGAATAAACGGTTCAGTCGGGCTATTTCTATAGTGTAGAGTTGGAATTTTTATTTTTGTTTTCCCGTCAACTGGAGACTGAACACACGTGCACACTCACACACACTCTCCTTCTCGAGCAAATCCACGGAACAGTTGAACTCTCGATGAAACGATAACGCTCCTGAACGCTCTGTGCAATTAATTGTTTTTCACCTCGGAAAAATTTTCTTATTTCTGATTGCTGTAGAAAGATGTCATTGACCCTTTGATGGAAAAACAAGTTGCATTTATTCTATTCCATGTTCAATTTTTCTCACTCTATTTATAAATGAATGTATGTCTCATACAAATGTGAGTCAAGTTTGAGAATAACTGGCCGGGAAAATGAATCAATTAAAGAGTTCGTATAATATTGGTGGAAAAACTGCAAAAATACCAATTACTTACTCAATATTTGAAGCTCTCCTATCATAGCTTTTCAAGAGCTTAGCTGAACTGTTAACTGAAGAATTTTATGGAATTATTTCTTGAAAATGGAGAAAAAAATAATAAGTGCCATAACTGAATTTTTTGCGTGATTCAAAGTCGTCTTTACACAACAATAATCGCCATGTACTGAACCAGTGCAGTTGAACATTCTTTGCAAATTAGTTCTCGAAAATCCTCGGGATGTTGATTTTGGGTATTTCTCTGATTCATTATCAAATTCACCCAACACTTTATTCCAAGACTGGAGCCTATAAACACCTGTGTAAAAAATTTGAACATTTTTCGTAATCAGTTCTTGAAAAAAAATAAAATGCAGGATACCGCCTCTTCAGGCGTAATTCTGATCCCCAAATGGTCCTCTACATCTTGCCTGAGCAAATTCATAAATTATCCAGCTGTTAGCTATCGAAGAACTGAAGGAAACATGGGAAAACATAGATTTCGGGCGTATCTATGTTTTTCTTCAAATCCATACTTTGCCTACAGTGCATCAAAAGGACTGACTTATCAAGCCTGTCAAATTTGATCGTTTTTCGTGCAGTAAATTCCAGTTCTCATTATGAGGGAGTTAATCAATATTATTGTTTTTTTCTTACAGTTGTGTTGTGAGTGATGTTGTAGTACTTTTCCATAATGAAAACACAGATTTAAATAAAAAATGGTTGAAAATATAAATTTGTGTTTTCATTTCTGCTTTTTTATTCCCTAAAGGTGCCTACAGGCTTTTGCGCCATGAACACGCGCATTTCGCTTTCCATCAGCTAATAATATCTGAATCTTACTGTTTCTGTACAAATACAGTTATAATTAGCAGAACATCATCTGATAAAATTAGCTGATAAAAATCGAAATGCACGTGATCGTGGCGCATTGGTCTGTACGCATGTATCCATTGCATTCAATATCAATCAAAAGTAGCCGAAAAAGTATTTCAAAGCAATACAAATAGCAAAGATGGCTCCCATTATCAGTTCAACGGACAACCATATCTTCCTTTCATTACATCAATTGACCGATAACTTATTTTATTGATAGGGGACTTCTCATGGATAGCAGGACCATGAGGATTATGAAATCAGTATTCTTCATTTTGATGATAGATCATTTCAGGTGATGGATGACACATCCTAATACAATCAATGTCACATCAAGTTGATAATCGATTTAGGTTGGAAATTATTGTCATTAAATGTGCGTTGATTGTTTGAAAAATCTATGATTTGATAGTACAATTATTTACAGATAATTATTATGATTGTAGTCCAATCTTATCCAATGTCTTATGAGACATGAAATGAATGATACTCATTACCCAAGAATTAATCTAAATTGTATGGGAAGACTGCAAAATGCTTTCTACTGTCCTCTATGAGATTGACTTTCATGAAGATAGGAAATCAAGAGAGCCGTATGTGAAGGGTGAGTTCTATTTGGAATCGGTTCTAATGGAGCCGCAGGCTGAGTTTTAGTAATCATATGCGTGGCGAAAATAGAAAGGGTTGTCACGTAAGCTTCTTACATTGCTCCCAGGGGACATTCGCCGTGTCCAGAAATAACCAAACAGTTGAAATGAAGAGAATCAACCTCTTCGTTCCCTTCAATCGATACCTGTGCTTCCCTATTTGAATTGTCTGTTGAATTATAGTGATCAGTTTTAGGTGTAATGGCGGCCGCGAACAAAAACCCAATTTCGGTACGTCGCCTTTAAAATGATTAACGACGTGAATGCAATCGATTTCAACGACGAGCTCCTATCAACTCAAACGATCCGAATCCAATGTCGCAGGCGCTCGTTTTGTCTGTATATTGAACGAGAGCTTCTATTTACCAAAAGCAATGCGCTCGAACGTCAATCCATCGTGAGCTTGAAATGTTATCCGACTATCATTCTTCACAAATCAATGATGAATCGGATATATGTTGTCTTTGATGGAAAACAAATAGTGTCCGAGAACAATGATGATGCGGGAGGTGGATGTTTCGAAAGACAAAATGGAAGTGATATCAATCATGACATATTACCAGATTAATGGTAAATATTGATCAAATCCATAGCATTTCAAACTGTGTAGTAGAATCGGTATGACATTTTTAAAGGTATCATTATTTTTCTTTGCTCTATCCATAGCAGACCCTATTGTTTGACTAAATTCAAACATACATTTTTTTCACAGAAAGCTGGAAAATAATCAATCATGAATAATATTGACACATTGCATAATGGACATGATAGAAGCTTCTGAAAATGGATTGATGAATAACTTGTAAAATAAAATCAAATAGACATCCACATTTCAATGTCAAAGATTGAATTTCATTGTGGATTTAGATGTAACCGTTCGATTAATTATGTTTCAAGATGAAGATGCAATGATCAGAATGAGATGAATGAGAATACAATAGAAGAATTTTATGTTCACAAACAGGGGCGCCATTTAGGGATGGCAGGGGGGGCCTAGGCCCTCCCCCCCCAAGGATCAGATAAATATTGAAAATACGGGTCTATCTACACGAATCCTTAGAATCTCATTCTGAATTAATACTTTTTCAAACAGTAGTAGTATAATTCCTTCTACAGTATCAACAATGTAGCAGAATTGCTTTGAAAGTATGGATACGGGTACGAAGTAATAAAGAATATCTTTTTCTCTGTGGTATAGTTGAAGCTTGAATATAGAATGGGTACAATATTATTGATCAGGGCACAATAAGTGGGTTACTGCATCAATTTCAACGTGGGAATAACAAGATGCAAGATGTCACAGTGAAAGCAGAAGAAAGGGCACAATCAGACAATCTAAAATGTATGTACAGAGTTGGTGAGAATTATTTTTCCCTCTTAATGTTTCTTCAGCTTTTTAACTGGAAGTTATTCTCCAATTAGAATATGATCCCAATGGAATCGTCATTGTAAAAGAAAAATTTATCTTTTTCCATTATTTTAAGAAATCTGTTTCAGTGTAGTCCTACTTTAGGGCCTCTCTGTAGACCTATATTACAAATAAATATTTCATGATTTAATAACTAATATTGTATATGTTTGTGTTGATACTTCAACCACATTTGTATAAAACTTGAAAAAATGAAGCATATAATAACATTTTCGAATGTAACATTCATGGGGAAAACCCCAGGACCCTCTATTCTCTGGTGGTATTCCTTCCCCTCCCCACATACCTCTTGGTTTTAGCCCCCCCCCCTAGCAGTTTGGTGAAATAGTTTGATAATGAAAGAAGTAACGCAACTTCAACTTCTTCCATTGATTCGTTTCCGTTTCAAGTGACCTAATAAGTTGAAGCATTGACTTGCTGTGTGTGAGCATTTTAGGTCGTTGAAAACTTTCTCTCCTATCAGGCTTTGACTCTTATAGTGGGAATCAACAAAGGGTTATCGAGCCGCAAATTAAAATTTTCAAACGAAGCCACTCCACCGCAGGAATCTGTTTGAGACCTCTGCATGCCAGTGCTGAGTGAAGGGACCAGACCAACCTCCCTCATCTCCGCACCGTAACCGCCCCATCACCAGGCGATCGGATGCTAGCAGCCTCAAGCCTCATAATTGCTACGCCTTGCCGCACCGTCGCAAACACTTATGATCCCGTTCATGTTTTCCCTGATTTCCTGTGGTTCACAAGTCACTGAAAACTCAAGTGTGCTTTTGAATCTCAACTTTGCAGACGTTGAGCTCCCACCCTTACCGATGTTGATGTAATGATTTCTTGTATTAAAAGTCCGTGAACGATCTCTTTCAGCTGCAATGAACAATAAATAATCATGTTTACCATTGATATGAAATTATTATGAATGCTCCTTTATGAATCCTGCATTTTAACTGAACCACAAAATGATCATATCAATGGAGAGGCCTTCCTATTGAAGGCCATAGGAAGGCTGTTTGATCATCCTATCCTCTGGAGTTTTTCAGGCAACTGCAAAATGAGAGTTTTCCCATGCAAAAATTCTCCTATGTTCTCATTCTCAGAATAAAAGAGCTCTAATTTTGTTGTACAGATCCTGTGCTATGTTAATCATATTGGAATAGCGCAGTGAGTTCAGTGAAGAAAGAGTTTTCGTGGTGTTTTCTGGAAGTTTATTGCAGCCTTCATTTTCGAATAATCAAAATATGGAATGCGTTACCTGTGTTAATAATTCGAGATAATGGTGATGATTATATTTCTGGCGATTGATATAATCAACAAAATTAGTAGGAAGAAAATTTGACACGTTCGGTTTCTGTTTTGTATGTCAGTGATGATGAATTGATGAAGTTATGAATACTTCAAATAGCATAGATATCAATAGGGCTTCTTGATTAGTAAATCAATGAAAGAAGAGTTCATAGTACCCTTTTGGTTTTTAACTTTTCCATATAAAAACAGCAACTAGTTTCGGCATTCCTAATCTATTTTTAAGTTTTTCTTCTTAGTTTTCCCAATATTCAAGATTTCAAGAAAAACTTGAAAATGGTTTGGAAATGCCGAAACTAGCTGTTTCTGTGTTTTATTATAATAAAGGTTTGGAAACAAAAGGTTACTATGGATTCTTTTTTGACCGAGCGAAGTGGGGTTTAAGATTCAAGTCGACGGTTTTGTATTTCGCTTAATGTTTATATGTTCCGCATATATTATTTCAGAAATGAATTATCTCATCGATCACTATTCGATTACTCGAAATCTCTCCTAGTTTTGAGTTCAATGAGGAAAGGCAGTGAATTCCCATTTCCTTTCGTTTCATAATTCTCTCTCTCTCTCTTTTTCTCTTTCTCATTGTTGACAAGAGTCGAACAAGATTATCTCTGATTGTTGTTGTTGTTATTGTTATTCAATGAATTACCGTCATCTAGACTGTATTATCAAAATTAGGTTTTCGATGTAGGATATCCTGTTAATTCTTTCTCAATAATTGATTTATCTTTGCTCTGGAGTGTAAAAGCATGACAAATTTGTAACGGGAGATTGAATTTATAGTTTATATTTATCTATTCATTTTCTCAGTCGTAAAATTATTTTTACAGTTATATGAGGAGGCACAACAGGCTTATCCCCAAAACTGTCCCTTTTCAAATTCATACTACAGTCCAAATCAAAATCTAGGTTAAGCTACTCTCACTCATCAAAATAACAATATTTATCCACACTTCAATGAACAAACACATCATCAATTACAAATAGATATACTATGAATTCGATTTAGAATTCGATTCAATTTGGATATTAGTCCAGTCTCTATATACATTGGTGCATTTTTTAATATATTATTTGGGTACATAAGTTCAGAAGTTCAGAACCAATTTCTTCATGCAAAATTCCCTTGTGCTAGATACAGAGTGGCCCAAAAACCTCGTATTTTCGGCTCATTTTCCAGTTTTCAGCTATTTCTGCCAAATCTCGTGATCTGACAGAAAATGTGCTCCCGCCTTTTTTCTAGATCATAAAATTCTGAATGGAATGACATCATTCGGAACTCTCTTTCTCCAATGAGTACTGAGAAATGTTTTTTTTCAAAAATGAGTGAGATTTGAAGGAAAAATAAATTTTGATGAATTCTAGTTTTTGAACAACAATACCTTCAGATTGTTAACATTTAGATCTATAATTCAAAATCCCTCTGGACGTATTTTTTTGCTTTACAAGTTGAGAACAAGAATATAGCCTTACGAGCTCTGTTTCTGATGTATGCAATATGTGCTGACCAATTGAGGTTGTCGTCGAACATTACGCCCAAGTACTTGTAGCACTTCACACGTTCTATCGACGACAAACACAAGTGGAGCTTTGCAAATCATTGCAAGAGTGTAACATTAAACATTGAGTTGTGTCTTCAACAGTGTTTCTCAATGGAATTTCCATGTATTTAGTTTTTTTCACATTCAGAGTTAATGTATTATGATCAAGCCATTTTTTCAACTTTGCAAGGTCACTCACAGCAGTTTCATACATCTTTTTTCTCGTATCACCAGAAACCAGCAGGGCTGTATCATCGGCAAACAGGTACAGGCTTCCGGTTACATTCAGTTGAGGTAGATTGTTGATGTAATTAGGAATAAAAGCGGCCCCAGAGTGCTTCCTTGTACCACACCATATTGGATGCTCTTCAAGTCGCTCTCTACTCCATTTATTTGCACCATCTGCAGTCTATTGGTCAAATATGATTCCAACCATTTATACGCTTTATCTTGTATTCCTATAAGATTAAGTTTTTTTAAAAAGCCTGGGCCTATCCACCGTATCGAAGGCCTTTGCTAGGTCTAGGAACACAAGTAGATTTTTCTTATTCTGATTTAGTGACACGTTCAGTTCCTGGACAAAAAAAATAACCCTTCAAATCCAAATTCAAGGTCTTTGAGGCAGTTTCGAGATCGGTTGTATGCTACGGAGCACAGATTTGGGGGGGAAGAATGATTGAAGAGGTGGAAAAAGTGCAGCGTTTCTTCCTCAAGAAAGTATTCAACCTACCTGTGTGGACTCCAAACTACTGTCTCTATCTTGAGACCCAGGCGGTTCCACTGCTTGTCCATACATTGAAGCTTCATATCAAGTTCTTGCAGAGGAGTATGAAGCTGCCTGCCCACAGATATCCTCGTGTTTTATTGGAGAAGATCATTGAGAAGAAACTGTTCATATACAACGACTGGTTGAGTCTACAGGATATGTATGGAGTCTCTGCATCGGATCTGGTCACATGTCATGTACCATCAGTGCTGGCCAGAGTGGCCGATGAACTTCAGTCAGGATTTAGGAGAAGACTGCAGGAAAGTAGGAGATATTCATTGTACCCAGAATTGGCACCCTTCACAGACTACGTCCATGAGCTGACCGACTTCACTCTTATTAATTGGTTTATGAAGGCAAGGACGGAGTTAGTCCAACTCAATAAATATTCTCACAGCCAGGCGGTGAAGCTTTGCTCTCTGTGTAGCCTAAAGAGAAGAGGACATAATTCATTTCGTCGCCAGGTGTCCGGTTCTGGCGGAGATACGACGTCAACACTTTGGAAGGAGTCTCTTGCTCGACGCCGAATTGAAGATGCATGGAAGTACAGATACTTCATGATTCAGGAGTTCAATTATTGAACGGATTTAAAAACTCTGAACTGAATTGAAATTCTGATTACATTATGGTGGTCAAATAAAGTATTTATCAACTCCCCCAGACGGCGATATGCCATGGGGAATAAGCCGACATTTTGTCTGTACCTGTTTATTTTATGTAATGAATATTTATTATTGTTGATATTTATAATGTTTAATATTGTTAATAATTACTATCTAATGTTTATTACGCATGCAATTGTTCAATAAAGGCCTTATTTATTTATTTTTTATTTTTTATTTTTTAAATTATAATATGCTTTAAAGGAGACAGAAACAGGTCGATATTTTCTTTTAAAAAACGAGCAGATATGCCATCATAGCCCGGGGCTGACATACCTCGAAGTTGTTGAATATTTGACAGGATAACCTCATCTGAGATGGTTTGAAAATTCAAAAGTTCTCTATCAATTCTATAGTCCCTATCATCTGCTATTGGAGGTCCACCAATCTTAATTTGGTTGGCTAGTCTCTGGCCAATTGAAGAAAAATAGTTGTTAAAATCATAAGCAAACCATTTTATGAACATCAGTATCAACCTGAATATTAACAAACTGCTCTATTGGGAATTGTTATTTCTTTTATTCTTACCTGTTATTTCATTAACAGTACACCAAAATTGTTTTGGATCACCTTTGGAATTATTTATTTTTACTCTAAAATAGTTATTTTTTGTAATTTTGATCAGATTATTTAAATAATTCCTATAAGATTTGAATTGATTTTGCAGTATTGGATTAAAGGGTTGTTTCTCGGCAATCTTATCCAATCAATCTCTCTCTCTCTAATGGGACAGACTAAGCCCTGGGTTATCCATGGCTTAAGCTTTCTCAGTTTAGCATTTGTCTTAGCAAGAGGTTTTTTAGCTAAATTGTAACAATCCTAATTATTTCAAAAAATTGATTGCAGCTTGATTGGTATCTGACTGAGAAAGCACAGCGCCCCAGCCCCGGCGAGCTAACAGGTCCCGCAAACGATCACTCTCAATATTGAATTTAATATTATTATCTTCTTTATGTGAGTTGTTGTGACTGTAGTCAGTAATCTCCAATGCTACACCATAGTGATCGGTTACTGAAACCTGCAGCACACCAGCGCGAACCTCGCTGAAATTCCCCTTTCGAATAAAATGTGGTCAAGGCAGGTTGAAGTACCAGTACAGCTGTCTACACGAGTAGGCTTATCAATGCAAGGAATAAATCCCGACTCATACATAGCATCCAAATACATCTCAGTTCTCGGATTGCTACTTAATATATCTATATTGATATCTCCTACTAAAATATAAGTTTTATTAGAAGAAGATTTTCATAGTGTAATTTAAGATTATCAATGAAGGTATAAACATTACTATCATGAGTTCTGTAGGAAGCCAGAATATTGTATTGCTTATTTTTATAATTAAAGTTCAGTTCCAATGCTGTTACTCCTCCCAACACTATCTCCTTTCCGATAGCTGATAACGATTTGTTAGCAAAAATAATAACTCCGTCGTTACGATTCTGTTTTAAAGTTGTTTTGATCGTATCATAACCATCGAGTGAATATTCGTCGTCCTCATCCATCCATGTCTCAGTGAGGATGATTAAATCAAATCTACAATTCAATTCATTCGAACCCAATAGCAAACTATCAAAATTCAAGTTAAAACTACGTATGTTCAAGTGAAAATTCTCAAGCTCTCGACCTCACTTTTAAAGAAAGAATTGAAATTATTAAAACATCATATTCAAAACAGTCTATCTCATTTAGAAAATCTATCTCTCTCTCATGCCTGTTCATATTGTTTTCAAAAAATGTTACTAATCTGCTCCCTGCCCATCTTACTCCCGGTGCAAGAAAACAGGCTATAATCATTAATGAGTACATACTAAATAATAAAGATCAAGTTGAAGAACAAAAAAAAAAATAGGATGTTATATAGATAATATTTTATCAAGTTTACTAATATTATTGGAAGCCAAGGATCTAAACCTTTATGATTGATAAAACTATTCGAATGATAAATTTATTATATATCATGAAATTATTGATGGGGGTAATATTGTCTCTTTTAATAATAATTTCTTATCTTTTGAAAGTAACAAAAATAATTCAGTTCATTATCAACTTCCTAATTGAAATTCAACTGAATAAATAAATTATAATATTAAGTTCATCTGCATTTGAACTAGAGTAATAATACTGCATTCTCCTAATGAAATAGTTTGATAATGAAAGAAGTAACGCAACTTCAACTTCTTCCATTGATTCGTTTCCGTTTCTATTCAAGTGACCTAATAAGTTGAAGCATTGACTTGCTGTGTGTGAGCATTTTAGGTCGTTGAAAACTTTCTCTCCTATCAGGCTTTGACTCTTATAGTGGGAATCAACAAAGGGTTATCGAGCCGCAAATTAAAATTTTCAAACGAAACCACTCCACCGCAGGAATCTGTTTGAGACCTCTGCATGCCAGTGCTGAGTGAAGGGACCAGACCAACCTCCCTCATCTCCGCACCGTAACCGCCCCATCACCAGGCGATCGGATGCTAGCAGCCTCAAGCCTCATAATTGCTACGCCTTGCCGCACCGTCGCAAACACTTATGATCCCGTTCATGTTTTCCCTGATTTCCTGTGGTTCACAAGTCACTGAAAACTCAAGTGTGCTTTTGAATCTAAACTTTGCAGACGTTGAGCTCCCACCCTTACCGATGTTGATGTAATGATTTCTTGTATTAAAAGTCCGTGAACGATCTCTTTCAGCTGCAATGAACAATAAATAATCATGTTTACCATTGATATGAAATTATTATGAATGCTCCTTTATGAATCCTGCATTCCAACTGAACCACAAAATGATCATATCAATGGAGAGGCCTTCCTATTGAAGGCCATAGGAAGGCTGTTTGATCATCCTATCCTCTGGAGATTTTCAGGCAACTGCAAAATGAGAGTTTTCCCATGCAAAAATACTCCTATGTTCTCATTCTCAGAATAAAAGAGCTCTAATTTTGTTGTACAGATCCTGTGCTATGTTTATCATATTGGAATAGCGCAGTGAGTTCAGTGAAGAAAGAGTTTTCGTGGTGTTTTCTGGAAATTTATTGCAGCCTTCATTTTCGAATAATCAAAACATGGAATGCGTTACCTGTGTTAATAATTTGAGATAATGGTGAAGATTATATTTCTGGCGATTGATATAATCAACAGAATTAGTAGGAAGAAAATTTGACACGTTCGGTTTCTGTTCTGTATGTCAGTGATGATGAATTGATGAAGTTATGAATACTTTAAATAGCATAGATATCAATAGGGCTTCTTGATTAGTAAATCAATGAAAGAAGAGTTCATAGTGAGTACCCTTTTGGTTTTTAACTTTTCCATATAAAAACAACAACTAGTTTCGGCATTCCTAATCTATTTTTAAGTTTTTCTTCTTAGTTTTCCCAATATTCAAGATTTCAAGAAAAACTTGAAAATGGTTTGGAAATGCCGAAACTAGCTGTTTCTGTGTTTTATTATAATAAAGGTTTGGAAACAAAAGGTTACTATGGATTCTTCTTTGACCGAGCGAAGTGGGGTTTAAGATTCAAGTCGACGGTTTTGTATTTCGCTTAATGTTTATATGTTCCGCATATATTATTTCAGAAATGAATTATCTCATCGATCACTATTCGATTACTCGAAATCTCTCCTAGTTTTGAGTTCAATGAGGAAAGGCAGTGAATTCCCATTTCCTTTCGTTTCATAGTTCTCTCTCTCTCTTTTTCTCTTTCTCATTGTTGACAAGAGTCGAACAAGATTATCTCTGACTGTTGTTGTTGTTATTGTTATTCAATGAATTACCGTCATCTAGACTGTATTATCAAAATTAGGTTTTCGATGTAGGATATCCTGTTAATTCTCTCTCAATAATTGATTTATCTTTGCTCTGGAGTGTAAAAGCATGACAAATTTGTAACGGAAGATTGAATTTATAGTTTATATTTATCTATTCATTTTCTCAGTCGTACAATTATTTTTACAGTTATATGAGGAGGCACAACAGGCTTATCCCCAAAACTGTCCCTTTTCAAATTTATACTACAGTCCAAATCAAAATCTAGGTTAAGCTACTCTCACTCATCAAAATAACAATATTTATCCACACTTCAATAAACAAACACTTCATCAATTACAAATAGATATATTATGAATTCGATTTAGAATTCGATTCAATTTGGATATTAGTCCAGTCTCTATATACATTGGTGCATTTTTTAATATATTATTTGGGTACATAAGTTCAGAAGTTCAGAACCAATTTCTTCATGCAAAATTTCCTTGTGCTAGATACAGAGTGGCCCAAAAACCTCGTATTTTCTGCTCATTTTCCAGTTTTCAGCTATTTCTGCCAAATCTCGTGATCTGACAGAAAATGTGCTCCCGCCTTTTTTCTAGATCATAAAATTCTGAATGGAATGACATCATTCGGAACTCTCTTTTTCCAATGAGTACTGAGTAATTTTGATGAATTTAATTTTTGAACAACAATACCTTCAGATTGTTAACATTTAGATCTATAATTCAAAATCCCTCTGGACGTATTTTTTTGCTTTACAAGTTGAGATCAGGAAGAGCGCTCTATTTCGAATAGATTTCCAGGTACACCTGACAACAATGTTCTTTGCATTGTGAAAAACACCTAATTTTCAGCTTCATCCATCATCACCAACTACATTGTCCTTACATTGATATTTGGCACAATGAAATAAGTTCATGATATCATGTTCTATGAGAATCACCCGCTAGATGCACTTCATTTCAGTATTTCTTAGTGGAGAGGCGCGCTTAAGGACACCTCAAGGATCAAAATTTCAAACACTTATAACTTTTGACACAATGCTCGGATTTCATCGTACTACACTTCTTTCTTCTCGGCTCATCAATGAAAAATTTATTGTTGAGTGTACTTAAGCCCATATTCCAATACACAAAAATGGCCAAATGTCAACAAAACAGATTATGATGATCAAGTCGATTAAATTTCTCGCTGATTGATCATGATTACACAGCTGGGAATAATTCTGTCTCTTGTAACATATTTTAAACCAGTTTTAACAGTTATTATTATTATTATTTAAGTAGTGGAGAATTTTGTTATTCGAAAAACAACCTTATCTGCCTTGTTTGTTCATTGTAAGACAAAGAGATCACTAATCGAGTATTCTGCACTATTTAATTTATCGAGTTTTAACTCTCTCTCTCTCTCTCTCTTGATTTTCTGTCTCTGTCAGTTACATAGCTTGTCTGATTTTTCTCTCTTTGTTGCGCTATCATTTGTCAAAACACTACATGTATTTCGGATTGAAGCGATGAACAATTCGTCCTTTCAATTTTTGATTCATTCTTACTTTGAGTGTCATAGAGAAAACTCATACACATTTTCTTGTCTGTCATCTTTAATAACTTCTTGATCTCTCATTATTTGAAGAAGATGTAGTCAGTTAAGTCTCCGTTTAAAGTTTTATACCCGAGTGGGGTTAATTCTTTTTTTTTCAATTTTTGTTAGTTTTCAATGTGTAAATTTTTCTTCTAAGTAATTCTTCTTTCCAACTCTACATGTTTTCTCCAGTTTTCATTATCTTTTCTCGTTAAGTTTTACAAAAATGTTTTTCTCATTCCAATCCGCTTATACAGGTAATTGTTGTATTTAATTTTTGTTTATTATTTTTCGTTGATTTAGTTTCTCCATTTCTTGTTTAAATTCTTTTTTTTAATTTTTCGAATATTAACTACTGAATAAATTTTTTATATGTACTTTTGTGAACTTAATCGGTCAGTAATTTGTAATCGTAGTTTTTCTTAATTACTCAATAATTAATGATCTCCAAAGTTTAAAGTTCATGAAAGTTTATGTTTGGTAACCTACATCTTTCATCATAATTTCTCTGTTTCTGGAAATTTAGTTTTCTTTCTTACTTTTTAATACATTATTTTATATTCTTTTTCTAGAAGTCTAAATTCTATAGAAAACTTTGTTAGTAAACTTCTTATTCCATTGTTATTTTTCTCAAAAGCTATTTTCTTTTCTTTCTTCTATTATGAGTTTACTTTACATAATTTTTTCTACAACCTGTATTTTTGTATTCTTATACAGCGTTCGATCGAAACTTTCAATCTACTCGAACTTCTGGAACTATTATAACTACCCTAACTTCTCAAACGACTCCGACTACACAAATTATGGGAGCTACTAGAATTATCACGTCAGTGATCAAGTCAGATTCGTCAGCGAAGAAATCATCTAAATAAACAAGAAACATCTATCGTCATCAACTACAAATTGGAATTTGTGCCGCTTTACTTCGTGAAAATTAAAGGTTATGTGAATTAATATTTTGGGGACCCTACATTAAATGGTTTAAAAAAAGTTATGCATATCTAAATTTGATTAGTAAACTGTGTAACTTTGAAAGTGTTAGAATTATTTATTGTTTTTTACATTTATGTTTTGTTTAACCATTAATAAATCTGTAGAGTTCATTTTATATTATTATTTCTTTTTGAAGAATCCCTTTCTCACTCGAATGCATATAACAACTTATTATTACTTTAGATCGTAATATGGAATGGTCATCAATAAACTAACCGAAGCAAACTTTGTTAAAAAAAAAAACTAAATAGCGTTACACTCTCTCCCACATAGGCACACGCATCTTCTGTTATCGAGAGACGACAAAATTATCATCTGTTTTCCAAAGATGAATTATCCTTTTCATGTCCTTCAGCGAGTTTTCCCAGTAATGAGATCTAGTGAAATCGAATTTTTTATATCATAAACCTACTATGTTCCAAATTTCGTGAAAATCATTAGAGCCGTTTTCGAGATCCGTTGAACCTGATTAACCAGATATAAAAATAACCAGATATAAATATACAGAAATAATGGCTCGCTTAATATAATAGGATATCGGGGTACCGAGCTTCGATCATTATTTTTATTCATTGATAAACATAACACAATTCTCTCAAATGATCGTGTATTTTACAGCTGGGTAATTAAGGTCATGAATTTCAGGGATGCGATATTTCGATTTTCAACAGAATCACTCGCTCACTTTTTACTATCCACAGACGACGAAAGTCTCAGCTGTTTCAGGGCAAGGATGAATTATCATTTTAATGTTGTTCAGCGAGTTTTCCCAAGGATGAGACCTAGTGCAATCGAATTTTCATATCATAAACCTACTATGTTCCAAATTTCGTGAAAATCGTTAGAGCCTTTTTTGAGATCCGTTGAACATTAATAACCAGATTACCAGATACAAAAATATAAACAAATATACAGAAATTGCTCGCTCAATAAAATAGGATATGATTTTGTACTTGTATAAATGATATATATATATATATATATTATATATATATATATATATATATATATATAATATATATATATATATATATATATATACAGGTGAATCATAATTATGGTAAAATAATTTAATACGTGATAGGAGAGGTAAAAATAAGAAAAAAGTTCCAATAAACATATATCCATAAACGCTTCATAAGCGAGCTATACAGGGTGAAAGTTTTCGCTCTGAATTCAGTTCCTCTGGTGAAATACACCGCTGCTGAATTGTTTAGGGACTAGTTTTTGAAAAACCTATGCTGCATTCATATGTAAAAATATCTGAAAAATTGAATAAAACTAGCCTGGAAGCTGTAATGTGAATAGTTTTTGAGAAAAAAGTTGAAATATGCAAAAAATCGAAGTAGAAAAACACAGACTTCTACGTTTGATGCCCAATAACTTTCTTTAATGACCAGTAAACAAATAATTTTTCAAAATAAAAATTGTAGAGAATTTAATTCTGAAAAGAATTATATAAAATGTGTAAACTGAATTTTAATAAAAGTCGAATAAAATGTATTCTTATGTAGTACATTACACCACAAAAAGTTGTTGTTTTATGAGGAGAGAACTAATAACTCATAGGTTGTAGCTGATTGCAAATAAAATATTAGGTTTTTTATGAAAAGTTTACTTTTTATATGGAAAGTAACATATCTAAATGACATTAAACTCATACCAAAAGACTAGAGATGATGTTCAATGTGACCTCCGTTGTTTTGAATGCATATGTTCAGACGTCTTCTCATTGATTGTCGGACCTGTTCAAATATCCCAGGAGTCTGATTTATCATTTATATTCCGTTCAAAATCCTTAATCGGAGTTCTTCAATGATATCATTCGGACTATTGTATACTAAGGTTTTCAAGTGTCCCCAAAGATAAAAATCCAAAGGATTTAAGTCTGGTGACCTAGCTGGCAATGGTACTCGGCCTATCCATTGATTTGGAAAGCTGTGATTCAGGTGTTCACGAACAGCAACACTGAAGTGTGCTGAAGCTCCATCATGCATAAAACAAATGTTTTGGTGCAACTGAAGAGGTACATCTTCAAGTAAGCTAAATAGCTCCTCTCTCAAAAAGTTCAAGTAGATTATGCCATTAAGCCTGGGAGGAAGCTCGAACAGAAATAGATGATCACCTATGATTCCTGCCCAAATGTTTACTGAAAACTGATGTTGTGGACGATTAGGATTGATGGCATGAGGATTCTCATCTGCCCAAATATGTTGGTTGTGGACGTTAACGATAGCTGTTCTTGTAAAGTGCGCCTCGTCGGTAAATAAAACTGTTTTTAATAAGTTTGGGTTAACAAGTTTTACTAAAAACCATCGGCAAATACCAGCACGGGGAATACAGTCTCGTGGCAATAGAGTATGAACTTTCTGGAGGTGGTATGGATGTAATTGTTTGTTTCTTTTTTAGTATCCTCCAAATAATAGATTGATTGACATTAAACTGCACTGACAATTCTCTCGTGCTCTTCTCTGGATGTTCATAAATTTCATTAGTACTTGTTTTTCCAACTCATTAAACTGCACTAACAATAATTCTCTTGTGTTCTTCTCTGGATGTTCATAAATTTCATTAAGAACTTGTTCTTCTAACTCAACAGTCATAGTAGATCGGGGTCTGCCTGCATAAATGTGCTCTTTGGATATCAAAGAATCTGTTTCAGACAGACGTTTATGGATAGTGGCAAAAAACCTTGAACTTGGACATACTCGGTTAGGAAAGTTCTCTTGATACAAACGTCTTGCTTCAGTACTATTACAGTAGTATCCCATTCCATACATTAAATGCATTTCAGCTAATTCGGAGTATGAATAATGTCTAAAATTACCAGCCATTTTCCAGCCAAAAGTTAACACATTAGCAAAGTGAAATGGTTACAAATAACTGGTTAATAGATTAAACAAAAAACACAGTGCGGTTACAGTAGACCTAACTTACAGTTTGTTGTTTTGTTAAACAGTGAGCTAAAATATTTCTGAAAATGATATTCCAAAACAGCTGATTTATTTTGTTTTAAATAAGAAAATATTTAAAGGAAATTATCAGCTGTTTTGGAACAGCTGTTATTAATCCGTGTTTTATTTGCAATCAGCTACAACCTATGAGTTATTAGTTCTCTCCTCATAAAACAGCAAATTTTTGTGGTGTAATGTACTACATAAGAATACATTTTATTCAACTTTAATTAAAATTTGGTTCACACAACTCACATAATTCTTTCCAGAATTAAATTCTCTACAATTTTTATTGTGAGAAACTATTTGTTTACTGGTCAATAAAGAAAGTTATTGGGCATTAAACGTAGAAGTCTGTGTTTTTCTACTTAGATTTTTTGCATATTTCAACTTTTTTCTCAAAAACTACTCACATTACAGCTTCCAGACTAGTTTTATTCAATTTTTCAGATATTTTTACATATGAATCCAGCATAAGTTTCTCAAAAACTAGTCCCCAAACTATTCAGCATTGGTGTATTCCACCAGAGGAACTGAATTCAGGGCGAAAACTTTCACCCTGTATAGCTCGCTAATGAAGCGTTTATGGATATATGTTTATAAGAACTTTTTTTCTTATTTTCACTTCTACTATCACGTATTTAATTATTCCACCATAATTATGAATCATCCTGTATATATAGCCTATCATTTATACAAGTACAAAATATATTAGTAAAATAAATAAATATATATATATATAATATATATATATATATATATATATAATATATATATATATATATATCAGACAGACACTCTATCTTCATACAATGTTGGGAAACTCTGAATTCAAACTATCGTTTTACCTAATCTTTTGTTAAGAACAGCAGCTTTCGATTAATACTACAATCAGTCGCTGAATTTTGATTTCAGGGTTACATGGCCAACTACCAACTTTCGATATTCAGTTCGTATTTCCTATTGAAGTAGCCTCTCAATGATATCTGAGAGTTTCATAACTAATATGGGAAGAATATTGTGAGGCGCAATCCTTCAGTATTTTGTATTCTCCCAATCTGGGATTCAAATTGCATAGTCTTCAAGTCTGTTCTCCAGCATATCTCATTCTTCTCCTTTCCATTCCGTGCTACCTGCTCTTCATCAGCATCAGCCTTATTCATTCCCCCTTTCCCTCTATCAGAGCTTACTAGACATCTTCCTCTTCGAGTCGTTCTGGAGTCTTTATGAATACATGAAGACTGTTTTCGAATCAGCTCATAAGAAGAAGCCATACGGGAACTTATGCATTATTAATACTCTTTGTTCCTATTGGCATTGCGAAGGATCGCAGGATTCGTTCCATTGTAACAGAAGCTTATTTGTAACAAGTACTTGTTTTGTATGAACTTGTTTGTATCGGATGAAACTGTCTCATTGGGCTTCAAGAACATGAATTTCATCAATGGAGCTCAGAACATTTCTATCTAGTAGTACAATTTTCCACATAAATTGTGGCTGTAATATAATAATAATATTAAACTGGATAAAAAACTGGACATATAGTAATTTCTTCTTCCATTTAGATATATGACTCGAGATTTCTGCTGCAGCATTGTTTTTTCATTAGATTTTTTCGTTTTTCAGTGGACTCGCTTACCTTTATTTTGAGTACCTATTCCTCTGTTTTCTTCCTTCCTCCCATTTCTCCTTTCCATTTTTCCCTCATTACTTCTCTTCTCTTCTTTGCCTGCCTATTACATGGGAAACCATAGTTGGCTGGGTATCTTCCTCTTTTTTTTCTCTTCTCCAACACACCCAAACACAAAGCTCACGGTTTTTTATATTTGTAACATTTTATTGTGTTTTATTTGTTTCGTAATTCCTTGTAATTTTGTTTTGTGTGTTTTTAATGAATTGAAATTGAAAATTGAAAAAAATTGAATTGAAAAAATATTCGAGTGACCTGGCTGGCTCAGGTCTGGTGTCAGAGTTTTCAGGTCGCAACTGATCAATTTAAGGGCCTCTGACATGACCTAACGACTGCTTTTTAGGCAGCCGGTACCGACGGTTTACGTGTCCATCCGAAACACGGGAGTGGCCCGAGATAAATATCTTGCCCGGGCCGGGATTTGAACCCGGGCCTATGAATCATAAAGCCAGCATCTGATCCACTCGTCTGTAGCTGATTGTATCTGTGTTACCATGTACTTGAACGAGCCTACTTTTGACTTCAGGATTGAGCCGATTTCCGTTTGATGTTTTGTGGGTTTCTTTGTATATTTGACAGAAACTTTCCATTTCCGACATCAATAAACTCCAAATTTCCAAGATATATTTTTTGAACCATAATAGAAATCAAATTCGTTGGTCAATGAAACTGACTCACTTCTTTGTCCTTCTTTGAGATTGAAAATGCATGAGGGGAAAATTTGTAGTAATTTATCAACACAAATCATAAATTGGCTGTCAGCTGGAATATTAATTTCATGTGATGATCTTCTTCTCTTTATTCTTCTTATTCTCCTTTTTCTCTCTCTTCTTTGCCTGCCTATTACATGGGAAACCATAGTTGGCTGGGTATCTTCCTCTTTTTTTTCTCTTCTCCAACACACCCAAACACAAAGCTCACGGTTTTTTATATTTGTAACATTTTATTGTGTTTTATTTGTTTCGTAATTCCTTGTAATTTTGTTTTGTGTGTTTTTAATGAATTGAAATTGAAAATTGAAAAAAATTGAATTGAAAAAATATTCGAGTGACCTGGCTGGCTCAGGTCTGGTGTCAGAGTTTTCAGGTCGCAACTGATCAATTTAAGGGCCTCTGACATGACCTAACGATTGCTTTTTAGGCAGCCGGTACCGACGGTTTACGTGTCCATCCGAAACACGGGAGTGGCCCGAGATAAATATCTTGCCCGGGCCGGGATTTGAACCCGGGCCTATGAATCATAAAGCCAGCATCTGATCCACTCGTCTGTAGCTGATTGTATCTGTGTTACCATGTACTTGAACGAGCCTACTTTTGACTTCAGGATTGAGCCGATTTCCGTTTGATATTTCGTAGGGTTATACAGTTCAATTCACTACAAATTATACATCTAGTTATTCAGTTTCTCGAGCTAAATTCAATAGTGAAATTATATTTTTGATTAACTCACACTCTTTTTATTTATCTTGAAAAAACATTCCCAATTCTCCAGTCTACCTTCTCGCCTGTAAAAGTGTAAATCCACCTAATGGTACACTATGGTTCGACCGAACCGAGTAATGCCAAAGAATGAGGTCAATGCTCTGAAGCCAGGGCCAGCTATTTCTGGATCACTGTCTGAAGAGACTCTCCGAATTATTCGACAGCAAATCGAGGAATCTGTGCATCATGCAGTTTCAATGGCTGTGAAGTCTATTTTTGAGGAACTTCAGGCATTGAAGGAGGAGAACAAACAGCTGCATGATAGAATTCGTGAGCTAAAGGTGTCTTGTCACCTGAAGGTCGACGACCTCGAGCAATACGGGCGCTGACATTCAATACGTATTTTTGGGATCCCGGAGAGCGACAAAGAAGACACGGACCTGCTGGCGCTTGTTGTCTTCAACAAGAAGCTGAACGTGCCTGTGACAATGGCTCGCATTGCATTGGAAGGCGTCAACCACCTCAACAAGGGCATTTCCCTGAAAACTGGAAGTTTGCTCTGGTTCGCCCTCTAGATAAAGCTCCATCACCCAATAAAGTTGAGGATTCTAGACCAATCAGTATTCTACCTGCATTGTCCAAAGTGCTAGAAAGACTCATTCATGTTCAAGTTGTAAAATTTCTAGACAACAATAGTAAGCTTCATAACTTTCAATCAGGCTTTAGAAAATTCCATTCAACTGAGACAGCTCTGCTTCGTGTCACTGATGATATAAGGTTAGCTATGGACCAAAGAAAATGCACCATCCTCACTCTATTTGATTTTTCTAAAGCATTTGATACTGTTGATAATACAGTCCTTCTGAATAAGTTGGCTATTCTTGGTTTCAGTCACAACTCGTTAGTTTGGTTTAAATCCTATCTATTAGGTAGGAAACAATGTGTATCTGTCGGTGACAAAAAGTCAACTTGGAAAAACGTTATGCATGGAGTACCACAAGGTTCAATTTTAGGCCCTCTCCTCTTCACTTTATATGACCTTTCTTCCATTATCAAATTCTCCAGTTTCCATACTTATGCAGACGACCTACAAATCCATTTAAGCTGTCCCATAACACAAATTAATGAAACAGTTGGAGTAATGAATCAGGATATCAATTCGATAGTGGAATGGACAAAGAAAAATGGCCTTGAGCTTAATCCCATCAAAACACAACCCATTATAATTGGATATTCTCGTCTTATAAACAATATTGACCTTGAATCGATTCACAAAATTAGTGTAGATGGTAATGACATTCCTTACTGTAGCTCAGTTAAAAATTTAGGCATTATTATGGATAATACTCTTGACTGGTCAGAACAAGTGAACAAAAATTGTAAAAAGGTATTCTCAGCCATGCATGCATTGAAGAAAATGCACGATATTCTTCCTAGAAACATTAATTTATCATTGGTTCAATCTCTCATCTTCCCACATTTAATGTATTGTAATTCTGTTCTTAACGATATGCAAGTCACTCTGAATGATAAACTACAGCGTTGCCAAAATTATTGTCTACGGTTCGTCTACTCTCTCCAACGCCATGATCATATCACCCCAGCCCACATTGCTAGTTCAACATTAAAGCTTCCCGATCAGAGGCTTTTTTGAATAGTCAAGCTTGTTAGAGATATCTTGAAATACGGTAATCCGAACTATTTTAAAGATGATTTCAAATTTGTCTCTGAAGGTAGGAGGATAGATGCTTCACATACTAGAACCGGAGAAAGTACTTTAAGGATACCCAATCATCGAACTACTATTTTCACAAAATCCTTCTTAGTCAGTGCCTGTCGTGCATGGAATACACTTCCTGTTCCTATCAGATCTATCGAGAGCCGAGCGAGCTTCATCCTGACTCTAAAAAAACATATTTTGGAACAAATGACTGAAACTGTCCGGCCCTAGAACGATCACATAACAACCATCCCTCACCCATTCCGCCAATATAAACCTTCAAACCATGTTATAGAACGAATTATATATATATATATATATATATATATATATATATTATATAAACTCATGTTATTTCAATTATCCACTGCATACTGCTGTATATTACTGAAAGTTGATAACCCTGATCTACTTTCAGCCTACTTCATTTTATTAATCAATTATTTCATCTTATCTACCTATATAATTATTTTACTTTATCAATTTTCTGTTTTTTTTTCTCTTTAATATTCATATTGATTAAAACTTTTACAATATTTCCATCAATAAATAAATCCTTAGTTTAAATAACGAAATTAACGTTTTGGTAGAGAGTTAGTGGGGAGGATATTTTTAATATTCTTTCCGAAGAATGGACATTGATATGTCCAAAACTCCGCCAATTTATGTAGATGCATAACAATATAATTATTATCTATAGTTATTATATTACAAATTGCTTTTTCATATCATATACAGTTCAATAATTATTATTTTCTTAGTCTATATATCATGTAAATTCATCTATAATCTTGCTGTATTGTAAGCTATTGTATATAAGTGTATAAGCTAGTATATATTGTAATCTACATAAATAAAGTACTCAATCAATCAATCAATCTCTTTTTTCTCCTTCTTCTCCCTCTTCTCCTCTTTCTCATTCTTCTCCTTCTCCTACTTCTCCTACTTCTCGTTCTTCTCCTTCTTCTCCTTCTTCTCCTTCTTCTCCTCGTCCTTCTCCTCCTCCACCTCCTCATACCCCTCATCATTATTTTTCTTTTCCTTCTACCACCACTTCAACTTTTTCTTCTCCTTCTATTCTTCTTCGAAAAAGAGAGAGAGAGAGTGAGTGAGTGAGGCGAACAGCAACTAATCTACTCATCACTTGGTTAATATACATAACTGAATTGAGTTCGGTGCTATATCAAGTATTCAAAATTAAAAATCCTATTGTCAAATTTGTAGGATAATTGAAATGGTATTTGTCATAGATTTTCATTTATCGAATTCTTCAGGTTTTCATTTTCCCTATGAGAGAACTGATGATACATATTGATAAAATTATCATGAGGCTTATCTGTCCCTTAAAAATCAATATTACATTTTTTCATAATGGAGTGATATTGTGAAACGTGTGAACCTCCTTCTACCTTATAGACCTCCTTCACCCTATCCTTCATCAAATAGGGTGAATGTTGGAATAGTTGGCTCAAGTGAGTATTTGCTGTTCTAAGCGAGTGCTGGGGAGTGGAGGAGAGAGAATCAGAGTATGACGACTACCGGGGAGTCACCTTCGCCTCCCTTATCAAGACATGCGGTTGGCCGCTGTGGCTTCAGCTCCTTCATACCTTACAGTTTGCGGTTCTCTCTGAACAAACTTGGCCTCGTAGAGTGGGCATGGGCTCAAGTCTGCCCAGCAGAGCGGCAATGAATAGTCAGCTCAGCTCTGCTCCTATCACCGATCTACCAGTAGTTCATCCACTATTCTCGTAGTCTCACAAAAATTCTATTCTACGTGAATCTTTATTCGATCAAACTAAATATGATAACTGATGATTGCAGCATTTTGATAACAAACAATTTTTTCCGGAATATTTCACTTCACTCAGAGGTCCCAATATTGTTTCATGTTGTATTCATATAGAATAACTGAGCATTGATCTTCTAAGGATATTTCAAATATGATACATAAATTTTTGTATACTATTTCAGATTGATGATTTGGTGTAGAACATAACCTATGTTAAATTTGGAATATTTGAGACAAAATTAGAAAATTGAAGAAGTTTTGGGCAATAGCATGTTTTTTCTTTCCCGACTATTGTATTGTCTGCTATATCCATGAATAAATAAATATATATTTCGAGGTCTACAATATTATGTTTTCAACGAAATACTTAAAAAAAAGTATTTTATATAATGGAATATAGACTTATGATACATGCCTGATATGCTTAATCATTTATTGAGCATTCGCTTTTTCCATTTACAGTATGAGCCGATGCTAATCCACAAGCTGTGCAATTACTGCTGTTACAGGCGGTCTGATTACTCATTTCCATACTTGAAGAATGCAATCGGATTGCTCAAAGATGATTAAGCACAGTCCACACTTCCTCATCTGCTTGAAGTGCTTTTCCTGAAGAGTGGAATAAATTAGATGAAGAAATCAAAGCCAGTCTCAAGAACACGTCTTGTCATTTTAAACAGCTATTTTGTTGAGGATGTCGTTGGAGAATCTTTTGTGATGGATGTGGGAGTGAGAAGTAAGGTGTGGAGCGTTTCAGTTGACGAGGACAGATGGTACAACGGAACTGAAAACAAGGAAAGGACATAATGCCAGGAATTGTTTATAAAGCGCTCATCTTTCAAACCGTTCGCAGCCCTCCCTTTGAAAAATTGCTTCGTCCTCTCACCACTTGCAAAAACCTTGTGGATGTTGAAATTGCCAGTGCGTTGGACTTGTTATGTAGACGAGAACAGGCGACTGACTATTCAGATGACACAATGAAATAATTGGCAGTGTTCCCTTTTCTTTAGAGCTTTCAGCCTCGCTTTTTTCTCAGTGCTGTGTGTCGTTGCGCCTCATTTGAATTCTGTAAATTTCCCAAAACGATTCCGCAGAATCTGAATGCGGAAACAAGCTGAAGGCGGAACTGAATTCAGAGCAGATAGATGGTCTTCATGGACAGACTGCTCCATGGAAGAGATTGCTCAGAAGACTGGGTGGTATTGTGTTGTGCTATTGCCACCGACTGAGCGGCATGTCGTGAAAAGTGGATGAAATTCAGTTGGAAAACTCATCCAACCATCTGTCACATTCGATGACATATACGATGGACTACGTTTGCATTTTTTATCCAATCAATCTTACTCACACCATAATGAATCAAGTGAATGAGACTTGAGTGTATCCCAGTTATCAGTTTGAGAGTGATAATTCCATGATTTCCTTGCAAAATGTCAAGGTTAAACTTATAACAAAGAGATCCCGTGATTTCCGGTAACATATTCTCACTTCGAAGCAGCAAACTACTTTTTATCCCGACTGAGCTGCAACTCTTCACACTCTTGATCCGAAAAAAAGGTTCTTGAGTGACTGAATAATTTGAATGCAGCTTTTATAATATTTAGAATGCTATTTCTGCTGAGGGTGATAGCAAGTTGAGCTCTAGAATTAAGCTTGATCAATCATATTGCTTATGATTAGTGATGACTGATCCAAAAATTACAGATTGGAGCCACAAGGCGATTTTCTAACTCATGAAAAATTATATTTAGGGGAGTGGCATTAATCGAGCGATACTGAGCGATAGTTTATTAGCGCAACCCTTTAGCCAACCGCTTCCCAATATGTCAAAAGACAGGATGTTATAATAATATGGGAAGATCTTATGAAATTTGAAGCTTCGATACTCTGATGCGTTGCGGATCAGTAAAAATAACTTATTTAAATAAAAAAAGAGGAAACTTTCTGTAAAATTCACACTTTCTGTAGGATTTGCAAGGGGTGAAAACTCAATGTTCCTAGAATCCAGACTCTATTCATGCTTGAATCATAAGCATTGACAGAGTCATGATTATTCTGTTAAAGTGCTCTCATGAATGAGATTTCATCTTGAGACAAAAAACTTAATAAGCATGAGCACCCATCTCATCTTCATACTTTGGAAATATTTTCATTTATCCTTGCCTTCGGCCTCCAAACAATGAAGTAGTATGCAACTGCTGTGCATTAATCACAATTCCATGTTTTCATATTGCTATGTTGCCTGGATTACAGAAGCCAATCTCAATTAGGCCTATAAGCATTCTGAATAAAGAATAATACATTTTTCAACTTCTCTTGAGAATCAATGCAACTCGGTTCGTTGAAGGTTACTTTTTGTAAAAAACTGATTTTTGTTTTGAATGGGGGATGTCCCAATGCCAATAAACTTCTCAGAAACCTTGTTCTATATATTTTTCTCTATGAAGCTACTAATACAGAGGCTGTTACTCATAGTATAATTATATCACAATTTTGAGGGAACTCAGTACATAGGTTCAATCAGAAAGGAATTCAATACTATTATTAATCTGGGTACATCTGCGTACAACTTTCTGGGTAAGGAATCTTAATCTGTTGAAAATCTATTTAATCTGGGTACAACTTCTAAATGACCTTCGAGTAAGAAATATATTGTATTTTGACGCATGAGAGTGATAAAGTTTCAAGTGGAATCTACTGAGTTCGCTCTGCTAACAAAAAAGTCGTACTGGGTTATATTTAATGTACATAAATCCACTTATCCTATAGAGCGAATCAAAGTTATGTGCTTCTCGGGAAACAAATTCACTCATAATTTGCGGCAGAGAGCAGACTGCTTTCTTGTCTCCACTTCACACCTTGAAGGGTGGCACAACGTGAACCAGTACCCACTTCATGATTCAAACGAATTCATTCAATTGGTGATACAAAGTTTACGTAAGATAAGGGCTCAATTGAATTGTTCCGCTCTACCCTTTTTTTCGAGACACCGTTCTCCAGGACTGGTTCAGTGATATACTATATCATATAATTATTATTCAACTATATTATTGAAGGCAAATCAAGTAATTATTATATTATTATTATTACTGTTATTCTAAAATTTTCCTCAACATTTTTTCAGTTTTCAATTTCAAATACAATTTAATAGATTATTTAGTTCTCCAAAATACTATTTCTTCTGTTAGCTATTTTCATTATAGTTCATCTCTCATGAGTTATAGAGTTAGATCAAATATGACCTCTCTCAAGCCAAGCGATTCCTCCATTATGAATTGTTAGAATAATAGTACAGTCAAAAGAGACATAAAAAAGAGGGTGTGCTTGCAATTTATATTGTAGTTCAGATTTTTCAATATATTATTTGGGTACTTAAGAGAAGTCCAGAACCAATTTCTTCATGCAAAATTTCCTCGTGCTAGATACAGAGTGGCCCAAAAACCTCGTATTTTCGGCTCATTTTCCAGTTCTCAGCTATTCATGCCAAATCTCGTAACCGGACTGAAAAATTTGCTCCCCTTTTTTTAGATTATAAAATTTTGAATAGAATGAGATTATTTGGAACTCTCTATCTCCAATGAGTACCATTTAGAGTTATGATTTTTCAAAAATTAGTGGAATTTGAATAAAAAATCAATTTTGATGAACTTTTGTTTTTGATCAACAATATTCAGATTTCTACCATTTAGATAGTTGTATAATTCGAGATCCCTCTGGGCGTATTTTTGTGCTCTACAATCTGAGATCAGGTAGAGCGATCTATCTCATATAGATTTCCAGGTACACCTAACAACAATGCTCCTTGTATTGTGAAAAACACCTAATTTCCAGCTTCAGCCATCATCACCAACTTCATTGTCCTCACATTGATATTTCGCACAATGACCTAAGTTCATGAGATTATCTTCTATGAGAATCACTTGTTAAGGTGCGTACAGATTTACGCGCCGCGAACATGAGCAATTCTATTTTAATCAGCTGATGCCAAGCTTTTATATCTATATCTCACCGTTTCTATAAAAATACAGATATAATCAGCTGATTAAAAGTGGATGGCTCATGTTCGCGGCGCGTATATCTGTACGCACCTTTAGATGCACTTCGTTTCAGTTTTTCCTAGTGGCAAGGCGCGCTCAAGGACACCTCAAGGAACAAAATTTCAAACACTCATAACTTTTGACACAATCTGCTGACTATGCAAATACATCAGGGGTCCCTCAGGGATCGAATCTTGGGCCTCTTTTGTTTTTACTCTTAATAAACGATCTTCCCGATTGCATTATTGCATCTAAGATCCTAGTGTTTGCAGATGATGTAAAATTGTATAAATTAATAAGGAGTGTTGAAGATAGTGCTCAGTTACAACAGGATCTTGATAGAGTCCATCTATGGTGTCGTAGAAATAAACTTAAATTAAATATCTCAAAAACCAAGTTTATGGTTTACACGAGACAGAGGAATTATGATCGTTACGCTTACTCATTAGCAGGCATCAATCTAGAGTATGTCAATAGCATTCGAAATCTTGGAGTGTTGATGGACTCGACTCTTGATTTTAAGGACCAATTCAATCACGTTCTTAGCAGTGCTAATAGGCTACTTGGTTTTATACTTCGTAATTCAAAACCTTTTACTAGTTGTGATGTAAGTATAAAACTGTTTAATGCACTGGTACGGAGTAAACTTGAGTATGCATCCATGGTGTGGGGTCCTGCTAATGAAACTGATAGCTACGAAATTGAGAAGATTCAAAATAGATTTCTAAGAGACCTTTTCATAAAGAAATTCCATATCTTCTGTCCATTCAATTTACCTAGTGAATTGAGATCCTTATTTAATATCCGGTCATTGCAGGTGCGGAGATCATTAAATGCCCTATTGTTGTTGTATAATATTTTAAATCATAACGTCCATTTACCATATTTTATCAGCCTAATTAATTTCAGTGTACCATAATTATGCAAGACCTAGAAGGAATATATTGTTCGAGATTCCCTTTGCTGGAACAAACCATCATCAACTCATTTCTTTATAAAACCTTACGACTGTTTAATAGCTTGAATGAACACATTGATCCGTTTTCGAACTCATTCGATGAATATATGAAACATTGTGAACTGAATCTATCATAAGACGCTCGTTTTTGAGATGAATTGTTTTATAAACTCTGGCTGGAACTATCCTAGTTGAGGACTTTTCTTTTTCTGTTTACTTAGCTTCTTTTTCATTAGTTATAATTTTCTTTCCTGTAATCTTTAAATCGTTTTTTTAATTGTATTTTCCTCTAGAATCTTTGGAAAGGATTGTTTCACCTTCTCTCTTTTCACATTTTTCTTTATAATAATAAAATTAATTCAATTATTCTGAGTAAATGCCTTTTGCTTTCTTTTCACATTTTTCTTTATATGAATGTAATTAATTTGACTATTTCAACTGTGTAAATGCTTTTTGCTTTCTTTTCTTTATTTACTATATTTCAAAATGTATATAAATTGAATTGTTGTTTCATTCAATTGTGTGAATAAGGCTCTTAATGGATCTCTGTGAGCCTTTGTATATAAAGATAATTAATAAATAAATGCTCAGACTTCATCGTACTACACTCCATTCTTCTTGGCTCGCACAAAATCAAGCATCATAAGTCAAATTTGGTCAAAAAATGGAGAATTAATTGTTGAGTGTACTTAAGCCCATATTCCAATACACAAAAAATGGTTGGTTTCTATATTCAAAGCTATGTATCTCGATAACCCCTTATTAAAAAAATCACTACTTGATCTTGAAATGTACAATAGAAATCTCTCTTTCATCCGAAGTAAACGACTTATAAAAAAATGTTCCTCAAAAAATCTGGAATTTGTGGATGTTTTTCTCATATTAACGGTTTTGGCAGTTCTATGATGGGAAAAGTAATTCAAAATAGATTTTAGGCAACTGTGCTCATAGAGGATGAATTTATCTACAATTTGGAATCAATCGTGAGTTTCTATGATGTATCAGACTCGTTTTGGGAACTCTTAATCAACAGTAAAATCACGAAAAAATGTAAAAACTGAAATCGCAATTTTTAAAATATTCTGTAACTTTCGAATTGTATTGGGATCGAAAGTATTATTTATTGGAGTGGGTAGAGGGGTACAATTTCCACATCCTCACTAGATTCGGAAATTTTACCAAAAGTATTTCATGATGATCGTAGTTTCAAATATGTTGCTGCCAATCGTCATTATGTTATTCCCCTAAAAATTATTCTCCTTTAAGAATGGTGCTTACAGTTCAATGAGCAAGGAAAGTTGTGTTGCGCCACACAAGACTTTTTGTTTAGTGGAATATGGGCTTAAGTATAATCAACAATAAATTTTCCATTTTTTGACCAAATTTGACTTATGATGCATGATTTTGGACAGCCTTGACAAGCCGAGAAGAATGAAGTGTAGTACGATTGAATCTTAGCATTGGGTCAAAAGTTATGTGTTTGAAATTTTTCAACTCAGTTGAAGTTTTAAAAAGTATTTCACACGACATGTAGCTTTGAATATAGAAATTGGCCATTTTTAGATTCCTTGCCCTATTACCATATGTAAGGAAAGTATTGCTTTCCAAACAAAATTAAGGTACCCCAATTTCAAGTTTTCTATACGTTTCAAGGTCCCCTGAGTCCAAAAACATGATTTTTGGGTGTTGGTGTGTTTGTGTGTATGTGTGTGAACACGATAACTCCATTCCTAATTAACCGATTGACTTGAAATTTTAAACTTTTAAGGTCATTATTCCATGAGGATTCGACAATAAGAAATTCAGAAAAATTAAATTCAAGATTGGGAATAATTACTGAAAAACCATGTTTTTCACAGTTTTCTCGAAAACGGCTTCAACGATTTTCTTCAAATTTATAGCATGGATAGCTTATTCATAAGCCCAATCAACTGACATGAGTCTCATCTCTGGGAAAATTGCAGGAGCTCCGTAATATTCTTGAGAAAAATGACGGATAATCACTAAAAATCCATGTTTTTCACGGTTTTCTCGAAAACGGCTCTTACGATTTTCTTCAGATATATACCATTCATAAGTCCTATCGACTGACATGAGTCTGATTTCTGGTAAAATTGCAGGAGCTCCGTAATATTCTTGAGAAAAATGGCAGATGATTACTAAAAAACAATGTTTTCCACGATTTTCTCAAAAATGACTCGACCGATTTCTTTAAAATTCATACTCTGTATAGTTATTCATCAGCTTTATTGACTGGCATGAGTCTCCTTTCTGGGAAACTAATGGGGGTGCACCCTATCCTTGAGAAATGGACTTTGTAACCTCCTTCTCATGTATGAGGTAGGTAGGTAGAGCAGTTCATGAGAAGAACATATAGTCGAGATATTTCATCTGTAGAACAGCTGTTTTGACGACTTTTGAAAAATATCATCACAATTTACACAAAGGAAAAAGTAGTCTGAAAACAATTATATATACACATATACAGTAGCCTGATCGTAGTTTCAAATATGTTGCTGCCAATCGTCATTATGTTATTCCCCTAAAAATTATTCTCCTTTAAGAATGGGCTTACAGTTCAATGAGCAAGGAAAGTTGTGTTGCGCCACACAAGACTTTTTGTTTAGTGGAATATGGGCTTAAGTATAATCAACAATAAATTTTCCATTTTTTGACCAAATTTGACTTATGATGCATGATTTTGGACAGCCTTGACAAGCCGAGAAGAATGAAGTGTAGTACGATTGAATCTTAGCATTGGGTCAAAAGTTATGTGTTTGAAATTTTTATCCTTGAGGTGTCCTTAAGCGCGCCTCGCCACTAGGAAATACTGAAATGAAGTGCATCTAACTGGTGATTCTCATAGAAGATAATCTCATGAACTTATGTCATTGTACAAAATATCAATGTGAGGACAATGTTGTTGGTGATGATGGCTGAAGCTGCAAAATTAGGTGCTTTTCACAATACAAGGAGCATTGTAGTCGGTGTACCTGGAAATCTATATGTGATAGAGCGCTCGACCTGATCTCAGATTGCAGAGCACAAAAAAACGCCTAGAAGGATTTTGAATTATACATCTAAATGGTAACAATCAGAAGATATTGTTGATAAAAAACTATAATTCAACAAAACAATTTTTTTTTCAAATTTCACTCATTTCTGAAAAACCATAACTCAATACTCATTGGATATAGAGAGTTCCGAATGATCTCATTCTATTTCGAATTTTATAATCTTAAAGAAGGCGAGAACAATTTTTCCTGTCCGATTACGATATTTGGCAGAATTAGATGAAAACTGGAAAAAGAGCCGAAAATACGAGATTCTTGGGCCACTCTGTATCTAGCAAAAGGGAATTTTGCATAGAGAAATTGGTTCTGGACTTTTCTTGAGTACCTACCCAAATTATATATTTAAAAATCAGAACTACAATTTAAATTGCATGCTCCAATGTATATGGTGACTGGACTATAATGAATTTAGTTAACTTTACAACTTATCACTCATTCTATGATTCACACCAAATATCGGGGCACCGAGCTCCGCTTGTTTTTCTATTTATTGATAAACAGAGCACAATTCTTTAAAATGATTGGTGAAGGACAAACAGGCACAGCCCAAAACTGTTTATCCCCGAATTTTGATCCATACACTTTAAATGGTCCAAAAAGTAGGTTATGTTTCATACACTTGAATTCAGGTCCAATTTTCAGTCAAAATATTTAAAAACAGAAAAGTTCCAATTTAGATTATTCACAAACCAAATTGAATAACAAAATAACACTCACTAATCACTTAAAACTGTAAAATAATGATTTACTTTGAATATTATGATATGATCTAATTTAGAGTAATAAACCGTGTCATGTCAACAAATCAGATTATTTTGATAGTCTGTTGAAATTTCTTGATAATATTTCTCGCGAGATACGGTAAGCTGTTCGAATGATTACACAGCTGACCTCCCACACAGGCACACGCATCTTTTGTTATCGACAGACGACGAAATCTGTTCTTCCAAGGATGAATTATCCTTTTAATGTCCTTCAGAGAGTTTTTCCAGGGATGAGACCCAGTGCAATCGAGTCTTTATATTATAAACCCACTATGTTCTGAATTTCGTGAGAATCGTTAGAGCCCTTTTCGAGATCCGGTGAAATACAAACATATAAACATCTAAACATCCAAACATCTAAAAATATAAACAGAAATTGCTCGTTCAATGGTATAGGATTAGTTATTCATTTTCACAACCTAACAATATCCAACAACATAAGACAACACCAACAATAACCAATAATATTATAAAATTTAATAAAATTACATTGAATAAAAAAAGGAGAGTGACAAGGAAAGATGTAAAGAGATAGACATACTCGAATTCTTCCAACTTGATATATTATGAAAAATCATATACAGTATGGATTATCATCCCTCAGAATGTAATGTGGACAATCTTCGAAGTCTCGAATTTGCTAACGCAATATAAAATATTTTATTGGGTATTGGCCTGGAAGAATAATGATGATAGAATTGCATCTTGTGCAATGTGATTATTATAATTATATTATTCTATCTTATATGTATGCATGTTAACATGAACATAATGGAAGCTATCTTCATTAGCTTGAATTCTGATACATACATACATTCCATAAGTTATATGTGGGAAGTGAAAAAAACGGATTTCATCAACTTATATAGTTTTTAGCAGTTTTACGTGAGAAGTTCATGAATTTGAGCGTGCAGTTACTAGATTCACTACGGCTCCCTCCCTCCACAACAATCAATATGATAAGTTATCTGTTCTCAATATCTCCGTTATCACGACAATCGAAATCTATTCGTCCTCTGCCATCAACCACAAGAAACACAGAATTTTCAACCACAATATAACAAACAATATGCCGGAGAAGTTGTCTGTAGTGGTGGTGATGGAAATAATTTCAATTCATCGTTTTTTAACCCTAACATCTAGCCTGGCTGTTGAATGCGTATAAAAGCAGTTGAAGTGAGTCGAATTAAGATTTTAAGTTTCAACGAAACTCAACGAGAAAGAGTTTGCTCATGAAAATTCGCGAATGCAGCCCCTAGCAGAATAATGGTAGCCAATTGAACGGAGTAAACTGATTGGGTTAACTGCACTCTGCATGCTGCAAGCACCAGATCCCTGGTCAATTTGAGGCCGGGAGCTTCGAGTGTGTCCTTCTCCTCTCATCTGAACTCCTATTTGCTTCTCCAAACTATAAGTGGGGTCCTTTTGTCCTTCTCCTCCTCTCTCACTCCTCCTTAGTCGAGTGGCGCCTAGCGTGGAGTGTCGCGATATGAATACGAAAGCCTTGACTCTGACCCTGTTCAGGATGCGCTTAAACTCCCCTCCCCCCCACTTATAACCATCACCATCCGCCCCCTTATGCGTTCGAGTGGAGCGAATTGCGAAATATAAACGAGAGATCGGCTGATCTCCGATCGGATAAACCCGTCTCGCTTCCTTGACTACAATTCAATGGATCTGAATGGATCAGACAAACAGAAATTCCCCAAATACCCCAGGAAATTGTGACAAGCACCGAAGCTGATGCAATTGGATTATATTGTTCCGAATTCACTTAGCCAGCGGAACCAATTATTTATTATTGATCAATCGCTTTCTGAAGATTCTTCATTCTTATCACCCATATTGGGAATGTTATTGGAATTTTTTTTTCAGAAATATAATGACAATGAAATATTTACATCCAAATGATAAAAGAAGGATAGAAAATCAACCGTATACGAATGATGAGAATAAGGATCAGCAACATTGATTTCAAAATTTCAATCAGATCAGCCCCTATTCAGAATAGAGTAGATGAGGTTATTCTTTTCCAATTTCATCTAACCAGAAAAATGTGATATTCTCCTTTTGAACTCCTCTTATTAAATATTTTGAACATTGAATAATTTTGGGACGTTTATAGAATAATCAATCCGGTTATGATCCGGATCATCAATCATAAACTACTTGTAGAAGAAAATGTTTCCTATCAAATATAACAAAAAAGTTCACTTCAATTTTTTTTATATTCAAGTGCATGAGAAAACCCATTAATTCCTCCGTGTATACATTTAATTTATGGAATCGTACCTATAGACTCGGTAAACTATATAGGTATATAATTATTATTATGATTTAGGTGATTACCTACAAATAGATACGGTACATGGCCTGTTCCATGGTCGGTTTTATGTTTGGATTCTGATCTGGAAAAATATTAATTTTAATTTGTGTAGGCCTACGATTAAAAAAAAAAATATCATAACATTGATAGTCTACTTTGAAAATGTTCCGGATTAAATATTCAACATGAATATTTTATTAATCTATTCATTCCTCAATTCAACTATTGAATATTGCATTTCCAAAATATTCATTACAATTCTTGGAGTGGAAGAATGGAATGTAGAATCATTGTCAATTAGCGATATGCACTTTCAACAAAAATATATTGGTATGAAATGAGCCGGAAATTAGCTCAACAACGACGATCTGATTGTATCAATATTAATTACCTTTACCTTACAATATACGGGTCATTCCTCGTCCGGTATCATTTCAATTATTTATTTATGAATAGAATCACATTGATCTGATTATTATTGACATATTTTATTATAATATTATGATGCATTATCATTATTGTCATAATACTTTCATAATACATCGCATCATTATTGTTGTATTGCATTCCATCCAGAGCAATAATGATACTCCAGAGTCTAGTCCCTTATTAATTATGATTCGACTGGGTGAAGAAAAATACACCCAGTGGAGTTTATTATTTGGAGCGCACAAATAAAATTACAATCACTATGATCACAATACATTTATATTTCGGATTTACTCACTTTATAGTTTTTTAATATTATCCACTCTTACGTACTATCTAAATATAGTTGAACCTGGATATCCTTCAAGCAATCAAATCAACGGGAAATTTTGCTGAAGACCTCTAATAATTTAGAGGGAAAGTAACTTCTAAACAAACTCTCCTTCCCAAGCTACAATCACACTTGTCTTATTACAAGTAGGTATTACTAATAGAAATACTTGTCCATTGGTAGCTTATATCCAAATATAACTTGTCTCAGAGCGGAATACTTCATTTTACCATTTTTCTGAAAAACTCACATACTTCGAGACAAATGTTTTTCGCTTTAAAAAAAATTCTCATGTAAATAAGAAATCTATTCAAGGGAGGATTGCCGAAGTGATTCAAAAAGGGATCTGAAGCATCAGTATTCAAATAGAAATCTATTCCTTGTAATTTGATTTTCATGAAACTATGAAACTTCAGGAGAAATGATTTTGGAAACTGATTGAAATACATATTTTTCATCAAACAAGTACATACTTCTGATTCAGATTTGAACTTTATTTTGATGTACCGTATTGAAAGTTGGCGGAAAATATGATTTTATTCTATACGAATGTGAGTAATCGTTAATAGAATAATATGATGAGATGATTTTCCTCTTGTAATGTTATACCCTAAATAGTTTGCTAGGCAACTTTGTTTTTTGGTTGGTGCCAGCGTTGAGACTTGTTGGCGGCAAACAGAATTCAAATTAGAACCAATGTGCGAGAGTGCATAGCGGTGTAGGGAAGGAAGCCTCACTGTTTTCTGACATGGAGACTATTAAGTGCCGAAACTTCTCCACTCAGTTGAGGAAGGCCCTTTCCTTATCACTTTTTACTTGAGTACCTCTTTCATTCCCACTCTTCATGTTCTCAGTTATCTCTCGTTTCTCCTTCCACTCTTCATCTCCATTCACCATGACCATTATCTCAAATCCGTTCATCCCTTTCAAGTTGCGACTTCCTCTCACAAAAAATGGCATCTCAAGTGGAGCTAGAATTGAAGGAATAGCAACATAGCAGTTTTTTATTAGTGAATAATATGAAGTAAAACAAATCATGTAACCAAGTTCATTGTGGAATAATACCTTTGGACGTCCCCAAAGTCGTTTTCGAAAAAAAATTCATATGAGCTAGGCGTGAACGTGAAGAGTTTTAAAACCAGTAGCCAACCTTCTACAGGGGACCTCTGTATATACAAAAAGGAAAACTCTACAAACTTATTCAAGAAAAAGTATTCACTGTAGGCTATCATTCTGTTAAGGTACTGCTTGAATTCGTTTTTTTAAATCGAGATAAACAACAGAGCAAACTTTTACCAAATTTCAGATCACTCACACATGTTTTGAAACCTTCAATGAATCAAGCCATGTTTTTTCAAAAATCAATACTTTTTTGTCAGACTTGTTTTATTCTTGGTTATTTTGTTGGAGAAGGAGTGGCATTATTTTTCACCACCTTGGAATTTGAATGATATGATTCAAATATGGTATTTGTATCAACATTTAGCGGAATCCACAACAATCGATATCCTACAAACTCTTATGTGACTCCTAGCTATTCAGCGTCAATGAATTTGACCTTTTATTCACTTGCATGTTTGCTCTCCAGCTAGACATAGTTCCCCTACTACTCCTTATCCAATAACAAAGTAGTTGCCAGACAGTGAACTAGTCGTTACAAGTGTAACTCAATACAAGATCCACGATCATTTCGAGTACGTGTGTGTGTATGTGTGTGTGTGTGTTGTACAAAAAGACATGACAACAACTACAAGCAGACGGCTACTGAATTCAAAGCGGCTTCCGACTCGCCAATCTCCTTGTGGCCGCCGCCACTTCCTCCCCGTGGCCTCCTCAGCGCGGCTGCTCCTTATTCGGCAATGAAATTTGTTCACGTCCTTCCAAGACAAAGAAGCGTGCAATTGGCGTTAACAGCCGACTTTCAAGGAGCCGATCTCGCCGCTAGATAGCCGTCCTCTCCCAACTCACACTTATACTCGTATACTCATGGTAAAACACACACACACATACGCTCTTCTAACTTCGCCAAAATTCTGTGTTTTTCTTCAAATTCGAATAATTTATTTGCATTTTCATTCGTTTACAATATTAATCACAATATCTGAAGAATTTCTGCATTGTCAGCATTTCCATTTCAACATATATTCAATTATATAAATCACAAATTCATGAAATACAAAATAAGAAACCAAATAAGTTTAGGCTACAAGTTTTTTAATCCAATCAATTTGGATCTAACCTAGTACCTTGTGTCTAGATAGGTTGGATCCGAGGGAGGAAAGCAGGCAAAAGAAATAATCAAAAATCATTCATCTGAAAACTCGGGAACCGAATGATATGATTTATTTGTCAAATACTCCAAAATATTCTTCTTGAATTGAAATCTGGAATTTAAAACTTCAGTTTCATGTGATGTCTTATTCATATTTGAATTGAATGGAAAAGACTAAGAAATTTTCAAAAACCACAGATTTATTGGTACTTAGAAAGACCGATTTCGGTTATTACACCATTGTCAATCTCTGATAAACTAAAACTAAATACAAGAGCAGCAGACTTTATACTAGTAGGCGAGTACTGCTATTGGTCAAGGGCATGAACGCCTGCCATTGGCCCAGCTAGACAGTCTCACTGTGACAAAATGGCGGCTTAGGCAGAAGAATCGCCATGATAACAAAATTTACTTTCAGTACAAAATAAGAACCAAGAAAACAAGTGTGAAAGATAATAAAACAAATATGTAAATGGAAAAACTATTGACTAATGTATGCTTCGATTTTATGATAAAACTAAATTCGTAGTGTTGTATTGGTTGAAATGAATCTGGTCATTTAAACTATACTGGGAATTTTCCTTAATTATTCTTGTTAATTCTAAAGCCTCTGCTGCTCTTGTATTTAGTTTTAGTTCATCAGAGATTGACAATGGTGTAATAACCGAAACCAGTCTCTCTAAGTATTAATAGATATGTGGTTTTTGACAATTTCTTAGTCTTTTTCATTCAATGTGAATAATTACCACAATATCAACTTCTCAACTACACAATAAGTTATTCATATTTCGAATTTAGAAATCAGTTTGACAGCATTGTACAATATGATACATCATATCAAATTTATGTTGCAATACATAATAGATATTTCAAAATATGGAATTGAAAACATAGAACTGTTGCTAATATTGTATGGATGGTGTTTGTAAGTTGTGTGATTGAGCGTCCATCAACTTTTGAGGAATTGAATTTTTAGATCTCGAAGTAAGTGACAATAGAGCTCTAGTAAGCCTATGCGACTGTACTGCACTTATTAGTTGAAATAACAAAATCTTATCAACCTTGTTCAATGTGTTCAATAAATATGTTAATAATCAATTTATCGGAAAATGATTAATATCAATAATAGTCCTGCGATGGATGCGAACTTTATAAATATTTTTTTTGAAACTGAGAGATGGTGAAATGCTTGTGAGATTTTTACAACGTGTGACAGGCGGAAATAAGCCAGATTTAAATTTTCTGTATGAAAAAAATATTATTATAAGAAAATGAATTTGTATATCGCGCTTCAAGCGTTTTTTCTCTTCCGGGCCTCAATCACCTATCCTCTTATCGTAACAAACCACATTCTTGATAGGGAATTCTTCATTTTCAATCATCCAATTTGAAACCACTCTCTTCTCACTATAGATTCCAACAAAAGTTTCACTTATAGAGAATGTTCTTCATTTGATCAATAATTTTATTATTGCAGCTGGATGTTAGGACAGAGAATCACTAGCAAAGTATCAGAGTACCATGTGGTAGACATCATTGTATGGGCTTGTCACAACAAAGTGTTCGGATGAAGATTCAATGAAAAAGCAAAGAACAAAAATGTTGACACGTTCACAGTATTTTATACATGAGAAAACATCCAATGATGACTGTTCTGTTCTGTAACTGAACTTGCATGGAGTAGCCTAGCCTGCCACCTTCCACACTGCGATTTGATTTTCCAAGCACGTACTGGTTGGAAGCGAGGGTGACTGTGGAGGTGTAAGTTGTCGGCAAAACTCACCTGTCTTTGTTTCAAGTTTTTGTTCGACAAAAAAGATGACAGCAAAGGCTAGGAAGAAGATGAACGACAAAATAAAAGAAGCCGAACGATCGAATATGACATCTTGTAAATGCGTTGACGACAGGGCTGCAAGAAACGTTTATAACTTCGCGAACATTGTCCCTACAATGTTGATTGAACATTGCATCGCTGACTACCGAAGAAGTCAGTAGTCTCGCAGTCTCAATTAATAACTACTGTTCAACTCTTCATCACCCTTGTATGAAATGACTGGAGGGAAATCACGAAACCGAATAAATTATTTTGTATTGTGACTAGTGAAACATTATTATGAATCATTAATCTGATCACTTTGGAAATCTCATAATTATTGTAACTATCCAGTTTCTTACTGGTTGGATTATTATTGCGAAATTCATTGTCTTGCTTGAGAAATGTCAAAATGTCAAGCTTGTAATGAACTCTCCATTTTTGAATTGTTTCATTTTCAAGTTCTTGAAGATTTTCAAGACTATGTCTCAATATAATTCATTTGCTGTTGATGAACCATTCCTACCTTATTCATCCTCATATGGATTATGGAAGTATTGTGACGGTGATGAAACTGAAGATTAACTTGAACGCTGCTGATGATGCATATTCAACTCCACATAGAGTGAGGATAATTTTGAAGTTGAGTTATTGGGATTATCAAAAAGGGAAGCCTCATGAGACATCATCTAATTTATTGGGTCTCTAATACTCCCACTTCATATAATGATATAAATTCATCTTCTAAGGTAAATCTCTACCTCAAATTCAACGAATATGGCACATAAATCGTGAAATACTTTGTACGATTCGATATCAAGCTATTGGTCAACGAAAGGAACATACATGAAACGCGATTGAAATTGTTCCAGACATTTTAGAACCTATCGACGCGGTAGCTCCAATCAAGGTACCAATAGGTAAACAGTGTTTTTCGAACCGTTTTTCTAAACTCCACTTCCGATTGAGATGTGCGCGTTCCTTGATTACTCGTGCAGAGAGAGCTACAGCTGGTCGATCCATCTTTTAATAACCATTGCATTAATTGGAAACTTCACTTTGCAGCAGCAACGCGGAGGGAGCGCAGGCTGGCAATTAGATAATCAAATATTGACAAAGCCTTGTGGCCAAAAAGGGTTGGCTAATAAAGCTGCTTCAAGCCGTAGTTTTATTTCCGTCAGAAATCGCGTCTGAAATTTGACCGGATGGCGCCTCTGGCGTGCTGCGCTGCGTTGCGAATGAAAACGCACGCCTCGATCGCTGTGGAAAATCTGGATTAGCTGTATGTGTTGGCGTGTGTTTGTAGATGTGACTTAGGGTTGGAAGGTGAAGGGGTAGAAGAGGGATGGTTGGGCGATTTATATTTGGCATAAAGGGAAGAGACGGTACGTTTGTGTGTCTACAATCAGTTCTGGACAGTTAGCTGGCGTTAGTTATTAGTGTTGTAGCTGAGGCATAACAACGCACGACTCAACACTCACCATTGTGAAAGGCGAACTGTGAAAATAAAGTGGGCGCATTGCCAGCCAATCGGTGGTCATCGAAAAAAAACATATTCTCTGTTTACATGGTGGTAGTAAATCAATTTTTTGAACGTCCCGTTGACAAGGGACTCGACTCGAAAAGGCCCCCCTTATCATCCATGAATCTCGTGAGTATAGAGTACGTGAAGAGGTGTGTTGTTATGCCCTTTCACTATATTCTTAGCTATTATTCTTACTCCATAAAACAGTAATTGTATGATAAAATTGTCTTTCTAGAATAAAAAAATAGAAATTGCTACTATTAATTTTTAATGCTACATCATGGTTGAAGAATATATAGAAAAATATGTTATGGAGAAAGATTCATCAAAACCTTCATGAGTGTTGTAAATGAGACATGATAGAAGAAAAACACTATTAGAATAATGAATCTGACAAGTAAAAGTTATCTGACAATTTAGAATAACAAATTAATTTTATAAATTGAAATTACGGGAACGTACTTTATGGAGAATACAGTCTACATTATCCATGTATTTTAGATAATGCAGTCACTAGAATTAGTTTTGCAAATTAAGAGGACATGATGTTGTTGGTTGGTTGGTGCAAACCCGATTCCAAAAGGAACAGAACGCTTGCACACTAATCTAGTTCTCCATTACGCCTCAATAAATAGCTGCTCAACAAACAGTGTCGTTGCGGAATTTTCTTTAGGCAGTTAAATAAAATTGATCATTTCAAATCATACAGATTTTATTCTCAGATGCATTTGGAATAACATTCAATATATTTTGCTAATTCTATGCTTGGCTGACATTCTCTCCCACTTCGTTCAAAAATTGTTTAAAACAGTTCTTTGAAACTCTTTAATCTACTTCTATCTAGAATTGTTCAGGACAATCCTCATCCTATATAGTTTATTTATTAAGAATCTTCCAATAATGTTTCTCCATAATAGAAATCCCTACTTATATTTTCTGACTGCAGAAAGATGTTGATTCTTCATTGGAATCGACGTGTGGATCGGAGGATTCTTTGAACTTTCTGTAAGTTGGTATTGGAGACTGGAGCTGGAGTTGTGAGAGGCTTGATTCGATGGAACAGCAAACGGTCGAAGAGTAACGTCAACAGTGAGAGAGCGAATGGAATCTGGCTGAAGCCTCTGGCTCTTTTCACACTCGACTTCCAGCCACCTCATCCTTTTGTACTTGAAGCAGGGCAAAACACAAACACTTGTGAGCCTTTCCAACAAGGCTCCATTCGGCATTCATTGCGGCGGAATCGGCAATGCCACCAGCAAGGACAAGAGCACCGGCATAAAGGGTCAAAAACGCACTGGTCTCAGAGTGACCCTCTTTCCTGGCACAGTCACAAAAGCTCTTATCCAATTACTCACTCGGCATTTCCTTTATGAAATTAACAAGGCCACTGCGTCCCTGCAAATCTAATAGGGACTTTTCAGAATCACTACAACAAAGAGACGTCTTAACTCAGCTTGTAACCATGACAACGCTGACCGAACCTTCCTCAAATTGGAATCTTGTGGAAGTACTGAGAAATGGATTTCTTCAGAGAAAATCCTTGATAGCATATCATAGATCTTCCTCTTCAAAAAGATAACGGGTCATATTGTAGATAAGCAGATTTTTACATTTGAAGAACAGTATTGTTATGTTCTTGATCAAGAAGTATATATATATATATATATATATATATATATATATATATATATATATACAGGGTGTTTCAGAAGTAGTGTCGAGAATTTTAGGGTATTGTACCTGGATGCTAGGAGACTACAAATGTCATATTTGAAGTGTCCAAAACTCAGCGGTTATCCTTATAGCTGCCATTTTGTTTTTTTCACTTAAAAATTTTTATCTCAAGAACGAAATGTTGTATTGATCTGAAATTTGGCATGAATATTTATGCTATAAAGACTCAACTATAAAAAATAAAAAAAAATTTTTCGTTGAAATTTTTCAAAATGGCGGCCATTTTAAATTTTTGATGGCGAATATCTCGAAAACCGTCCATTTTTCAGAAAATTTACAAAAGACAAAAAAGTTAGCAAATTTTTTCACGATTCCAATGATACCCTTCATCCCTTTCAAGTTGCGACTTCCTCTCACAAAAAATGGCATCTCAAGTGGAGCTAGAATTGAAGGAATAGCAACATAGCAGTTTTTTATTAGTGGATAATATGAAGTAAAACAAATCATGTAAACAAGTTCATTGTGGAATAATACCTTTGGACGTCCCCAAAGTCGTTTTCGAAAAAAAATTCATATGAGCTAGGCGTGAACGTGAAGAGTGTTAAAACCAGTAGCCAACCTTCTACAGGGGACCTCTGTATATACAAAAAGGAAAACTCTACAAACTTATTCAAGAATAAGTATCCACTGTATCATTCTGTTAAGGAACTGCTTGAATTCGTTTTTTTAAATCGAGATAAACAACAGAGCAAACTTTTACCAAATTTCAGATCACTCACACATGTTTTGAAACCTTCAATGAATCAAGCCATGTTTTTTTTCAAGAATCAATACTTTTTTTGTCAGACTTGTTTTATTCTTGGTTATTTTGTTGAAGAAGGAGTGGCATTATTTTTCACCACCTTGGAATTTGATTGATATGATTCAAATATGGTATTTGTATCAACATTTAGCGGAATCCACAACAATCGATATCCTACAAACTCTTATGTGACTCTTATCTATTCAGCGTCAATGAATTTGACCTTTTATTCACTTGCATGTTTGCTCTCCAGCTAGACATAGTTCCCCTACTACTCCTTATCCAATAACAAAGTAGTTGCCAGACAGTGAACTAGTCGTTACAAGTGTAACTCAATACAAGATCCACGATCATTTCGAGTACGTTGAATATATAGAAAAATATGTTATGGAGAAAGATTCATCAAAACCTTCATGAGTGTTGTAAATGAGACATGATAGAAGAAAAACACTATTAGAATAATGAATCTGACAAGTAAAAGTTATCTGACAATTTAGAATAACAAATTAATTTTATAAATTGAAATTACGGGAACGTACTTTATGGAGAATACAGTCTACATTATCCATGTATTTTAGATAATGCAGTCACTAGAATTAGTTTTGCAAATTAAGAGGACATGATGTTGTTGGTTGGTTGGTGCAAACCCGATTCCAAAAGGAACAGAACGCTTGCACACTAATCTAGTTCTCCATTACGCCTCAATAAATAGCTGCTCAACAAACAGTGTCGTTGCGGAATTTTCTTTAGGCAGTTAAATAAAATTGATCATTTCAAATCATACAGATTTTATTCTCAGATGCATTTGGAATAACATTCAATATATTTGCTAATTCTATGCTTGGCTGACATTCTCTCCCACTTCGTTCAAAAATTGTTTAAAACAGTTCTTTGAAACTCTTTAATCTACTTCTATCTAGAATTGTTCAGGACAATCCTCATCCTATATAGTTTATTTATTAAGAATCTTCCAATAATGTTTCTCCATAATAGAAATCCCTACTTATATTTTCTGACTGCAGAAAGATGTTGATTCTTCATTGGAATCGACGTGTGGATCGGAGGATTCTTTGAACTTTCTGTAAGTTGGTATTGGAGACTGGAGCTGGAGTTGTGAGAGGCTTGATTCGATGGAACAGCAAACGGTCGAAGAGTAACGTCAACAGTGAGAGAGCGAATGGAATCTGGCTGAAGCCTCTGGCTCTTTTCACACTCGACTTCCAGCCACCTCATCCTTTTGTACTTGAAGCAGGGCAAAACACAAACACTTGTGAGCCCTTTCCAACAAGGCTCCATTCGGCATTCATTGCGGCGGAATCGGCAATGCCACCAGCAAGGACAAGAGCACCGGCATAAAGGGTCAAAAACGCACTGGTCTCAGAGTGACCCTCTTTCCTGGCACAGTCACAAAAGCTCTTATCCAATTACTCACTCGGCATTTCCTTTATGAAATTAACAAGGCCACTGCGTCCCTGCAAATCTAATAGGGACTTTTCAGAATCACTACAACAAAGAGACGTCTTAACTCAGCTTGTAACCATGACAACGCTGACCGAACCTTCCTCAAATTGGAATCTTGTGGAAGTACTGAGAAATGGATTTCTTCAGAGAAAATCCTTGATAGCATATCATAGATCTTCCTCTTCAAAAAGATAACGGGTCATATTGTAGATAAGCAGATTTTTACATTTGAAGAACAGTATTGTTATGTTCTTGATCAAGAAGTATATATATATATATATATAATATATATATATATTATATATATATATATATATATATATATATATATATACAGGGTGTTTCAGAAGTAGTGTCGAGAATTTTAGGGTATTGTACCTGGATGCTAGGAGACTACAAATGTCATATTTGAAGTGTCCAAAACTCAGCGGTTATCCTTATAGCTGCCATTTTGTTTTTTTCACTTAAAAATTTTTATCTCAAGAACGAAATGTTGTATTGATCTGAAATTTGGCATGAATATTTATGCTATAAAGACTCAACTATAAAAAATAAAAAAAAATTTTTCGTTGAAATTTTTCAAAATGGCGGCCATTTTAAATTTTGATGGCGAATATCTCGAAAACCGTCCATTTTTCAGAAAATTTACAAGAGACAAAAAAGTTAGCAAATTTTTTCACGATTCCAATGATACCCTTCATCCCTTTCAAGTTGCGACTTCCTCTCACAAAAAATGGCATCTCAAGTGGAGCTAGAATTGAAGGAATAGCAACATAGCAGTTTTTTATTAGTGGATAATATGAAGTAAAACAAATCATGTAAACAAGTTCATTGTGGAATAATACCTTTGGACGTCCCCAAAGTCGTTTTCGAAAAAAAATTCATATGAGCTAGGCGTGAACGTGAAGAGTGTTAAAACCAGTAGCCAACCTTCTACAGGGGACCTCTGTATATACAAAAAGGAAAACTCTACAAACTTATTCAAGAATAAGTATCCACTGTATCATTCTGTTAAGGAACTGCTTGAATTCGTTTTTTTAAATCGAGATAAACAACAGAGCAAACTTTTACCAAATTTCAGATCACTCACACATGTTTTGAAACCTTCAATGAATCAAGCCATGTTTTTTTTCAAGAATCAATACTTTTTTGTCAGACTTGTTTTATTCTTGGTTATTTTGTTGAAGAAGGAGTGGCATTATTTTTCACCACCTGGAATTTGATTGATATGATTCAAATATGGTATTTGTATCAACATTTAGCGGAATCCACAACAATCGATATCCTACAAACTCTTATGTGACTCTTATCTATTCAGCGTCAATGAATTTGACCTTTTATTCACTTGCATGTTTGCTCTCCAGCTAGACATAGTTCCCCTACTACTCCTTATCCAATAACAAAGTAGTTGCCAGACAGTGAACTAGTCGTTACAAGTGTAACTCAATACAAGATCCACGATCATTTCGAGTACGTTGAATATATAGAAAAATATGTTATGGAGAAAGATTCATCAAAACCTTCATGAGTGTTGTAAATGAGACATGATAGAAGAAAAACACTATTAGAATAATGAATCTGACAAGTAAAAGTTATCTGACAATTTAGAATAACAAATTAATTTTATAAATTGAAATTACGGGAACGTACTTTATGGAGAATACAGTCTACATTATCCATGTATTTTAGATAATGCAGTCACTAGAATTAGTTTTGCAAATTAAGAGGACATGATGTTGTTGGTTGGTTGGTGCAAACCCGATTCCAAAAGGAACAGAACGCTTGCACACTAATCTAGTTCTCCATTACGCCTCAATAAATAGCTGCTCAACAAACAGTGTCGTTGCGGAATTTTCTTTAGGCAGTTAAATAAAATTGATCATTTCAAATCATACAGATTTTATTCTCAGATGCATTTGGAATAACATTCAATATATTTTGCTAATTCTATGCTTGGCTGACATTCTCTCCCACTTCGTTCAAAAATTGTTTAAAACAGTTCTTTGAAACTCTTTAATCTACTTCTATCTAGAATTGTTCAGGACAATCCTCATCCTATATAGTTTATTTATTAAGAATCTTCCAATAATGTTTCTCCATAATAGAAATCCCTACTTATATTTTCTGACTGCAGAAAGATGTTGATTCTTCATTGGAATCGACGTGTGGATCGGAGGATTCTTTGAACTTTCTGTAAGTTGGTATTGGAGACTGGAGCTGGAGTTGTGAGAGGCTTGATTCGATGGAACAGCAAACGGTCGAAGAGTAACGTCAACAGTGAGAGAGCGAATGGAATCTGGCTGAAGCCTCTGGCTCTTTTCACACTCGACTTCCAGCCACCTCATCCTTTTGTACTTGAAGCAGGGCAAAACACAAACACTTGTGAGCCCTTTCCAACAAGGCTCCATTCGGCATTCATTGCGGCGGAATCGGCAATGCCACCAGCAAGGACAAGAGCACCGGCATAAAGGGTCAAAAACGCACTGGTCTCAGAGTGACCCTCTTTCCTGGCACAGTCACAAAAGCTCTTATCCAATTACTCACTCGGCATTTCCTTTATGAAATTAACAAGGCCACTGCGTCCCTGCAAATCTAATAGGGACTTTTCAGAATCACTACAACAAAGAGACGTCTTAACTCAGCTTGTAACCATGACAACGCTGACCGAACCTTCCTCAAATTGGAATCTTGTGGAAGTACTGAGAAATGGATTTCTTCAGAGAAAATCCTTGATAGCATATCATAGATCTTCCTCTTCAAAAAGATAACGGGTCATATTGTAGATAAGCAGATTTTTACATTTGAAGAACAGTATTGTTATGTTCTTGATCAAGAAGTATATATATATATATTATATATATATATATATATATATATATATATATATATATATATATATATATATATATATATATACAGGGTGTTTCAGAAGTAGTGTCGAGAATTTTAGGGTATTGTACCTGGATGCTAGGAGACTACAAATGTCATATTTGAAGTGTCCAAAACTCAGCGGTTATCCTTATAGCTGCCATTTTGTTTTTTTCACTTAAAAATTTTTATCTCAAGAACGAAATGTTGTATTGATCTGAAATTTGGCATGAATATTTATGCTATAAAGACTCAACTATAAAAAATAAAAAAAAATTTTTCGTTGAAATTTTTCAAAATGGCGGCCATTTTAAATTTTTGATGGCGAATATCTCGAAAACCGTCCATTTTTCAGAAAATTTACAAGAGACAAAAAAGTTAGCAAATTTTTTCACGATTCCAATGATACCTTATTTATTAAGATTGGTCGAAGAATAACAGAGAAATTGCAGAGAAAATTTTTTTCGTACTGCATGCATGACCACTTTTCACCATTTAAAGATCAATATTAATTTTTTTTATAATTTCATGAAAACCGTTCTTATTACAGAAATATACAAGAATAACTTTCCTCAAAATTTTATTTTACATTGAAAAATATTAATTTCACTCAAATCGGTTCACTGATACTAATGCAGCAATTGCTCAAAATGCCGTCCTTCAACTTGATTACACAGTCTGCACCTTTCAATCATGGACCGTCGAACTGCTATAAAAGCATTTTCATCATCTTGAATGGCACCTGCTTCAGCAACCACTCTTGCCACAAGGTCTTCTTCGTTTTCTACTGGCGTGCTGTAAACAAGGTCTTTCATATGGCCCCAGAAAAAAAAATCTAAAGGGTTGAGGTCAGGTGAACGTGCGGGCCACGGTACTGTTCCACCCCGCCCAATCCACCGCTGACGATAGGTCATGTTCAGAAAGTCCGTAACAACATTTCCGAAATGAGCAGGGGCACCATCATGTTGAAACCAAATATTATATCTGTTTGCAAGAGGCACATCTTCCAAAAGTTCTGGTAGTATGTCTCTTAAAAAAGTAATGTACGTGGGAGAATTCAGACGATTAGGAAGAATGTATGGTCCAATCACGCGATTACCTAAGATACCCGTCCAAACATTCAGCGAAAATCTATGCTGATAACCACGCACTTTGACCTCATGAGGATTGTCTAAGGCCCAGACGTGACTGTTGCGAGAGTTGAAGATTCCTTCTCTTGTAAAGATGGACTCATCGGTAAATAACACATTTTCTAGAAAATTTGGTTGGATAATGTCTTGCTGAAGAAACCAACGGGCACAGTTTACTCTTGGCTCATAGTCGCGTTCAACCAATGAGTGAACGTTTTGAAAGCGGAAGGGGTGAAGTCTTTCCTTGTTTAGTACATGCCACACAGAAGAAGCACTTGAATTGATTTGCTTTGCAACTGCTCTCGTACTCGTTCTAGGATTGAAATCGAATTTCTGCAATACTTCCTCTTCAAAACCAACATTTCGAACTGCTCGAGGCCTACCAGCAATTACCCTGTTCCGTTCAAATGAACCAACTTCTCTCAGCCGATTGTGAGTTCTTGTGAACACCTTGTCGGAAGGGAGACGGCGGTTTGGAAATGCAGCTGCATACATTCTTCTTGCTTCGGTCGCATTGCCAAGAGCTGCTCCATACATGAAGTGAATATCGGTGTACTCCAGCGAACTAAATTCCATTACAATAATTAAATATTTGTGTAGAAGCAACGTAAGAAAATATTGAAACTGGAAATTTAAGATAGAAATAAGACCTAGGAAACGTGAGACTAAGAAATAGGAAGCACTACATCTGGTTCTTTACTTTTAATGAAACAACAATACTTTTACAAGACAAACATTATCATCTGAAAACCATTGTAAAATCATCTGTTTGCCCATATGGAGCCATACCGAGTTTCAAAGCTTCATCTTAAATACATCTGGAATTAAAAAATTAATATTGATCTTTAAATGGTGAAAAGTGGTCATGCATGCAGTACGAAAAAAATTAATTTCTCTGTTATTCTTCGACCAATCTTAATAAATCAGGTATTATTGGAATCGTGAGAAACTTTGCTAACTTTTTTGTCTCTTGTAAATTTTCTGTAAAATGAACGGTTTTCGAGATATTCGCCATCAAAAATTTAAAATGGCCGCCATTTTGAAAAATTTCAACGAAAAAATTTTTTTTTATTTTTTATAGTTGAGTCTTTATAGCATAAATATTCATGCCAAATTTCAGATCAATACAACATTTCGTTCTTGAGATAAAAATTTTTAAGTGAAAAAAACAAAATGGCAGCTATAAGGATAACCGCTGAGTTTTGGACACTTCAAATATGACATTTGTAGTCTCCTAGCATCCAGGTACAATACCCTAAAATTCTCGACACTACTTCTGAAACACCCTGTATATATATATAATATATATATATATTATATATATATATATATATATATATATATATATTTCTAAGATGAAGTAGTAAACGGTGCTTTTACTCACAGTGTTCTATCATTCTTCGTATAGCAATCCACATCTCAGACGTAAGAATCTGATTGTCAACAAATTTTAGGCCCACTCATCCACCCGATCTCCAAAATTCATATAATACCTCGATAAATGTAATGCTTCAATTGAAGTCCAAACAATGAACACGTGAAACATGTGACACTTTACTTCATAGTAGCTGTAAGAGCTTACAAGAATGCCTCAAACCTGGGGAATGAGCATTATATTTATCAGATAGTATTTATTTATTCATACAGGATGCAATGTTTGCTGGATAAAACAGTGATATTATTAGAGGGGATAAAAATCTATTTCTTGTATCTAACTGAATGTTCAATTTTTTGATAATTAGTATGACTAGCTATACCCTGTATACTAATGAATATACTTTTTTTGGAATGTTGTTGAAAATACTGTATTTCATGAATGTTATACATCGGCATTTTGGATAAACCAAGTTCGATTAGCATGAGTCTCAAGCTCCAAATTATCAAAAATGTACTGTGAGTGAAGATAAGGTGCAGTAAGAAGAGCCTCTATCGTTGTATTTATGTTGTGCAAAGTGTGATGCGATGATGAGCTCTGTAGTTGAGTTGCAATCAGCCTGCATATCCTATTGATGTTACCAGCGACCAGTGAAGTGGGCATTTGAATATCATCACAATTATTTCATTCACACTAATCAAGGTGAATTCCTGATTTTTCCCAATATTCAACAATAGCCTACTGTTCACCAGTAAGTTAGATGAACAATGAATGTCACCCTCACTGTTTACTATTAGCTATACAAACTAATTAGTTCAAACAAATTGAACGAAATTAGTTTATACAGACTAATTTCGCAATCTTTGCCATTGGGAGTGGAAATAATAGTTGGAGAGTTGGGTATAAATCAACTCAAACAATTGAAACTATTTCTCAAATCATACCATGAGCTTTTGTACCTTGTGATTCATAAACTCTTCTGACCTCTGGCCTGAAAAAGAAGCAGAGGATTTCTTCAAAATTCATGAAGTCATGATAAAAGAGTTTCATTTTATGAATTGTAGTCTCCTACAATAATTTTATCAACTTCTAAGAAGATATGATTATTCGGTTATGTAGCAATCATTATTGGAGTTAACCAACGTCGGTGATTCTCTGACGACAATCTAGATTGTCTCAACTTGGCTCTAATGACGATATTCTCCTGAATTTCATTCAACAAGAAACCAAACTATCTGATTCAACAATTGAAGCATCATTCTCCTCGAACATCATTGTGGCCAAGTTTGAGAGTAATTCCATTTCCATTGTCAATGACAACATCTCTTTCACTGATCCCGAGCAGACGACCAAGTTTGCCTATTGCTCCAAATCTCTTGTTGTTTTCTCCAGTTCTCCAGCAAACTGTCGGTCAACGGCCTACAGAGGAGGAATCACGCTTCCACGATTTTATTGGAAAACTTAGCGGTGAAGCTGATCCATTCAATCTTTGCTGGCATACATATACCCTGCTACTTTCTTCTTCACATATCTGGAATCTGCATTTTCAATTGCAATGAAGTTTTTATTCAATATATTGGGTCACGGACGAAGCCACTCTGTTCTTAACAATCAATAACTGTGACAAATGTATAGAATCAACTCTCAATAGATTTTGCATCGATTTCAGGTTCTAATAAATTGAAACGGTCCGAAGGAGGATTAGGAAGATCAACTTAATTTCTAGTAAACTTTCAATGCTATATTAGCACAATAAGGATGGAAGAGGATCTGAATATGGCCTGATATCGAGGTGTGCTCCTCTTTCCAGAAATGAGAATAATATCAAGGTGGAATGGAAGGAATGTTGTTAGTTCCACATAGTTTATTCAAGCAGAACTATAGTTTATATGCACTTAAGTCATCAACATCAGTGTTTTTTTTAGCTGGAGTCCGAGTTGTTCTAGTTGGGAAAATACTGATGATGATGCATCAAGTATATTGAAACTATAGTTCGACTTGAATGAGCTATTTCATGTGGAACTTACAACATCTCTTCCTTCCACCGTATGAGGTATTCCTCTCATTCCACATGGAGGAATCTCTCAACATTATTTCTGTTTCCAGTGTTAATAGGAACAATAATTGGAATAGAATTCATTTTTTCTGAATAATCAAACAATGTTGAATTAATCATTCCTGAATCCGTGCAAATATTTTTTTGGAGATTTCTGAAGGAGAAGATCTTTGCTAAACATCCTAACACAGTGATGGAACAGCGAGTGCTAATCATAGGATAGGCTATGTGTCGTCGAGTCACCAATAACATAGGCGTTGGTGTTGAAGCAGTTATCAGACAAGAAGGTGGCCACATTGAACATGTGATGGCCAGAAACTAATCTCTAAGTAGACAAGTTATATCTCATTTTTCTGTATTGCTTTCACAATAAACTTTCTATGACAAAACTAAATGTTGAATCATATCTTGCGCCAAACTAGTGTGGTTGAATGTAGTTGTAACTAATCGATCATTGACGTGAATCATAAATTCTCAAAACTTTTTAGAACCACTATCATTTCAAAAATATAACTTTATAGTATAGCAATATAATTGAAACTATTAGAAACAATAGTAATATAACCACTAACAAAACTTACAAATATTCATCCCGCATATACTATTATCTTTTCATGTTTTACGGTTCGTTTCCCTTATGGAGAGGTTCAATGAAAATTGGCGAATGCGATAGATTTGAATTTGATATTGATACTTTCTTTTATCATGAGAATTATATCATATTTTGAAATTGGTTTCCACAATGTGGAAGTTTCACCATGCAAGGCATTGGAAAGTCAGCCAAGCCTCTATGAGATGAACTAAATGAATAAGTTATTTCCACGTGCGACCTGAGTGCAGCTCTCTCTTTACACTCTCATTTTATGGTGACACAAGCACGCTCACACTCCAACACTTTTTTCGCTTGACGTAGTACGAAAAAACGTGAAACACTCGTGCTTTCCAGTACTTATCGTCGCTTGGGAAATCCACAATTAGGCAGCCATATCGCCACATTAACTTTTTACAACTTTAGGGCAGAATGAAAAAGAAGATGGAATTTTGATTGAATCGTTCAAATGTACCAAAATGTATAATATTAAGCGAAATATGATTATGTCATGCTTAAAATTTACCATTACTATACATATTCCATATTATAAGATTTTATTCTTTCATGATGTAATTTTAGTTTTCTATCAACAGGAATAATATTGTTATGTATGAGGCCTTTAGAGCGGCGGTAGTGGCGAGGGGCTTCTAGATATCCTCACTCTGGTTCCTCTTCACAATATCAACATGCTTCAATAGGATAGCTGTAGCAGAGAAAACTTATACGATTGTTCAAGTTGTTATGAAAACAAAAGATTGTATTCTATGACTATAGCAAAATTTTTTCATGGTTCTATCTCTTTAAATTTTTCATCAAAATACGCACTTCTCACATTCTTGTATGATTCCTATATTCTTGTATAATGTAGACTGCAATACATACAGTGGCGTCCAAAAAATTTATACACTCTTTGGCAGTGAATATCTTGGTAATGCCCTGGCAGGCCGTTTCAGACCGCCATACTTAGCTCGAACGACTTCTTTTGAAGGACAAAACCAAAGTTGATTAATCTGTCTATTTCAAGCCGTTATAGCATCGCGTCGGGTCACTGTCGCTACATAATACGAGATATAGAATATAATACACATGTATTTTCTCTTTGATAATACGCATCGCCAATGCTACCGAACGTAGCCATCGCTCAGTAACTCCTGCAGCGCATGACTGTGCTCTCAGCTAAACGATGACAATAGACCACAGCTCAAACTGTCAAAACAAAAAAAATCTTTTGGTGTGAACTGTGCATAGCCTGCGTATTTATACGCTGAGATAGGTGCTAAATGGCTCGAGGACGTCTCTCGAGCTACTGAAACTGCCCAAGTTAACAGTGGTCTGAAACGGCCTTAAAGTTTCCATTCGAGTTACTCATACCACACTACCTTTTTCAAAAACATTCAACTACAATATCAAGTAATATCAATAGTTGTACGTTATTTTGTTCTGTTCACGACCAAACAAATTTTTGAACCTCTCTGTAGTATAGGAGATGTGATCCAGAAATGTAGATCAATATGCAATAGAAAATTAGTAATTTTTGTTTTGTTTCAACTGTAAATCTTTGAAAATACATAGTAGGCCTACATACGTAATCTAGTTTTGGAATGTTGTGAATAAATTTAAATGGGAACAGTTTTTTGCATAGCCTCTTGGGCCATTTCGGAATTTATAATTGTACGATAAATAAATATAAAGTCAACAGTAATGATAGTACAACTCTTATTATGAATAAGTGAATAATATTTAATAAAATTGTAGTAGATACATTCTTTGGACTGAAAATTGTGTGCGAAATGAGTTATAATTCAAGTTACCTTTAGACTGTTTATTCCAAATTAAGGTTTGAAGCAGTTTTGGGCAAATGAGTGTTGTTTTTACCTGGATTGTATTTGCGTATGGATAAATGAATAAATGAATATTATGTTGATAATATTATGTTCTAAATGAATGGATGAGAGAATTTTCAAAATGTATCTGTATATTTGTTTCCCCATTAATTTTGGACAAGTTTCAATATTAGATAAGTTTTATGAAAAAGTGACCAAGGTCGCTCCATGACTCACGTTGTACGCTACTCCTATTATTGTGGAGTGAGGAATACAAACCATAATTCCAGATTTGGAGGTTGAGAAACACATGGATAATGATTATTCTCTGTTTGTTTCAGGAGGAGATAAAAAATTGGTGCCAAAATTTATATCTCATGGACAAACATTCAGAGCAGTTATAGGAGATACGTTAGTGCTACCATGCGAAGTTCAAGATCTAGGTAAGAATCAAGATATTAGGAAAAATCATTCATGGAATTTTGCCTCAAGTTAATTGCGTAAGTGAACAGCTCAAGTGATTTATTTTCTATTCAGAAATCGAGAGAATTGAACATTATTATCCATTGGACGATTCTCATGAAATATAATAATAAGCGATAATATGTTCTCTTTCCTACTTACAGTATAAGTATACAGCATTCAGGTTTTATTTCATTTACTGACATGACATTAAAGTATAGATTAGATGAAGATTGAACTGATATCATAGATGTTCCATATCTACTATCATTATACAAAAACAATTCAACAAGATATCCAATATCTGTGTTTTAAATCTATGGTACTCTAATATAATAGGTTGGGATGATCAAAAAGCACCTCATTTTTGAATAATTGACAGAATTACACTTCTCAGAGTGTTCATAGATAGTAGTTAAATAGTCTTCGAAGATCACCAACCTCTCAGAAAGGACTAGAGTCAAATTTTATTGATTTTGTCGAAATGTTTGAATTATTTCACCCATTTCCGTGACTTGAGTACATTCCAAGATTCAATTCTGCCACTGCATATCTCCACTTATTTATTTCCTCTCGAGTCAGTCTCTCATCTCTCCAAAAGTGCTTTGTAAGTGGGAATTTGGATTGGTTTCAATTTCGGATGAATTTGAATAGCCGATGGGAATTTCTGATGGATTTCAATTCCGGATAAATTATTATTATATGACATTGCCAAATTGAATTGTGATGGAACTCTCTTTGCAAATAGTATGCTTTTCGTTTCGTGACCATCTGATTGGAATTCGCTATGCTATGAAGTGGGAGGAATGTTCAGAGCGAACATCGGAGGGGGAGAAGAAGTGTTAAATCAAACAGGATAGAAAGCTTGAACATACAGAAGTTTATAGTATAATTGTATTATACAATCTATTTTCTGTGGTTGTATATTGTATGAAAGTCCTTGAATATAAAAAGTAGTCATCTTCAAATGAAGTATTTTAAAAAGCATCATAAATAAATCGAAAATCCGAACCGTCCCTTGTAATAGCATTCACAATCAAATCAAATTAAACATTACAATGATTAAGATATTGCTGAATATTGTGGAGAAAGGTCTGTTACATAAGAAGGATTCTAAGCTTCGCATCGCTTGAATATTGAGATATTTCTTTCCAAATAATTTATTTATTGTTGGTTAATGAATTAATGCAATGAAGTTGGAGACTAGTACTCGTTCTCCTGCAATCGATAGTGGCAGCGGAACGGTGTTGTGCTTTGGAAAGTTGTTGCCATTATTTGGAGAGTCTCTGCTGGCATACACCGACAGTTATAAATTAGCAGGTAACGCGCACTCTCTCGTATAATCCATCACTAATTAGGCGGGCTTTCGGTAAACGAAGAGACAAATGGAACTGAGTAGAGTAGAGACCAGGGTGCTTATTATAAACAAGAGAACGAACCAAAACTAGTTATCTACTCCCATAAGGTCTAACTCAATGCTTCTCCAACAAAGCAAACACCATCTATCAATCCCGTTTTGCTTTGACTTTGTTATTAGCCATTTCCTGAAAAGATCAACGATATTATTATCGGATATGATATCAGGTAAACATCATCAGGTTAGTTAGCAGTTTGATATAGTTTAGATTGTAGGTTCACCATAACCCACCTAAAAAAAGGAGAACAAGCTAATAGACTTGTGGAGAGACTTGGTGATTTCGAAAGTTTGATGATACGCATACATCGTACAACAATACATAATGAATGTGCAAAATGACATTAACCTAGCTAAATTTGAACAGTTCCAGGCTTCAACCTGTGGTAATTTTCTTAAAGCTGTGTAGTTTTAAAAAAGCTGCTTATTCTTCAATTTTAGAAGATTTGAGAAAATTTAAATCGTTTTTCATGAATGCTTACTTGTTCAAAACCAAATACAAGATTGGCAGTATTATCATAATTATCCTACTTCCAGTTTTGAACTCGCAGAAGAAAGTCAGAAATCACTTAGAAATATCAACCAAATAACCTGCAGAAAAAGCTTTTTGTAATAAATTATCGCTCCTGATTCAACGCCAAATATGAATTAAGAATCATTTCGCGTTATACTCCAGTTACTGACTTCTAAACAAAAGGGATTATTTGAAGTAATGATGAATCTTGACAGTTTGAATGAACTCATCAAATAATTATTTATGAATGTGGAATAAGTGAACTTTGAGGTTGAACATTAATTTTCCCGAAAGGTGAAATGCAATCTCTGAAATCTTCAAATTCAACTGTTTCCAGTTTGGGGGGGTGAACATTCAAAATTGCAATGAACAAACGCTACGGTGAATACCAGTGGTCGCAGAAGCGCAGTCATAGAGGGGCTGTTAACAGAATTTACTGTCCAACTGAGAATGTTTTGCCACAACTAAGAACACTATTCATATCAGTTGCACAAAGCATCTGTTACACGGGGTTGCCTCCTGCCTGCTGCCTCCTGCCTCCTGCCTGCTGCCTCCTGCCTCCTGCCTGCTGCCATCTCCATCTTCACAACCTATAAAGCGACTGCTACAATAACTTCGCGAAAATTAATTTTAGCAAACTGTTGCTTTGATACCAGGGTACACAGGGTATACAGGGTATACCAGGGTACACACGTTCAAGTTGCTCCCTTTATTATGCTGAAGCCTTGTTCTGATCGTGTAATGCATGAACTCGGGCTGTGTGGATTGAGATAACAATTTTACTGTCTCTTGCCGCTGAATCTATCAACGGAGCAGACAAGCAACTCGCTCCACAAACGATGAATCATATTGTCCTGATATCCTCGTAAAAGCTGCTATCTGGTTTTTGCCTTCATAGTTATTGTTCATTTCAAAATGCATCATCTGCAGAACAGAGTTGAACCATTCCCGTCGGCTTCGCCTCATGTCCGCTAGAGATTGAACTTCATCTACATCCAAATTTATCAGCCCACTGCACATCTTCAAATTATTCCTAGATGAGCAGGTATCCAAAGTATATGGTAATACTATTATGAAAGGTCAATTTATTATCCATCATAATATCCTTGATGACGATTACATATTTTTGATTTATTAAACTCAATCTAACACAAATAAGAAAATGGGTTCAATAATTTATTATAATCAATCCAAGAACACGCATTACGTATAGCATTCCTAAAGGTGCATACAGATTTACGCGCCGCGAACATGAGCAATTCACGCGCCGCGAACATGAGCAAATCAGCTGATGCCAAGCTTTTTATATCTATAAATCTTATACCGTTTCTGTAAAAATTCAGATATAGTCAGCTGATTAAAAGTGAATTGCTCATGTTCGCGGCGCGTATATCTGTACGCGCCTTAAGAATAGATACATACGTAGATTCCCAATATTTTCAATTGTTGTTTTGTAATTATAGTCCAACTCAATCTTGGAATATGAAGTAGTTTACTATTTGGATGCTCACTATGGTCAATATTAAAGAGAATTTTATTAATTAAAACATTTGAAGAAATACAATACCATACAATAATAATAATAATAATTGATGAATTTCGAATCTTTCTCTTCCTGCTGCAGTTTTAATGAAGTGCTTGAAAAATTTTGCCGGATAATCACGAAGCTGTTTGTTGCCTATTTGCACTGAATTTCATTTTGAAATTTGAAATGAAATTTACTCTAGAATGCAAGCTATGAAATTTGACGATGTTTGCTGTTCATTTTCTGTCTTTAAATTGAGTAAGACAACTCAACTAATATCTGTGCAAGCGCTTGAGGAAGAGGCGAGAACGGTCTACACCAAGGCGTTTTACGTTACGTGGTAGCGAAATAATATATTTTCATTCTCCAGCAGCTTCTGTCAGACACTACAGTGGATGTGTCTGAAACAGCTACTTATCTCCTAGCAATTCATATTCAGTTTACATTGTAATGCAAATGAAACAATGAAACTGTCGACTGCTTGGCTGTTGTAGGTCGGTGACGGTGGATTTTGGGCGCATGATGATGACTGCAAGGGTAGAGAGAAACAGAGTACGCTACAAGGTTAATAAGAGAGGGGCTGAATCCGGCGCTCTACCACTCGTATTGTACTCCAAACGTCTTACATGATGGAGTTCTTAGCATTTTCATTGTGTATTTGTCATAAGTTTTCTCACGAGCAATGGAATGAGAAGAGTTACATAATTTACTAGGATTATATAAACACGTATCGTAGACAATGAGAGAGGGAATCCCTCTCGATTTTGGAAAAGTGAAGGAAAGAGTCTTCACAGTAGTTATTCTTTGTGGAATTGGAAACCTAAATTTTTTATTCAATTCGAGTAGGACTAGTGACATGAACATAGTAGAAAGATGACATATGGAAAATAATAGGAGTTTCAGGAAATATATCCCCAGCTTCTCATCATGTTGGATAGAGTTCAATGTTCATAAAAACGATTGTGCATTTGATATCGGGAAATTGAAATGAAACTCTGGACATGAGCCAACCTAGGAACTCCATTTTTGTATTTTCATCACATCAAAATTTGTGGATCAAAAAGATTGGAAATTTATTTGAGACTATCAGGTAACCTGTGCACCGGGGAAAAATTTGTGTTGTAAAATGCCATCTCATCCTTATGTCTAGAAAAAATGAAAAAAATTACGTAAAACATCTTCATCAGAGTTGAAACTCCTCAGCAAAAAAAAAGATCTTGATTAGTTCCGAGCCAGCATCTTCTCATTCATGAGTAACGCGTGCCACCAATAACGTCACAGATTCACATGCAGAAAGCTCTGTATGGTTGCGCTTCATTGTTGCGTAAACTCTGAATCACAAATTGAATACATTCATCCAAATGATATTGATTGATCAATGGAAATGAAAATAAGCCTATTATACATCTTCAGTGAATTTAGAATCTCTTTGTAGAATTGCAAGTTAGAGGTTCTTTAGCTCTTGAGTGATATTGCGTCAAACGTGTATTCCCTATCCCGTCTATGAACAAGCCAATTCCTTCCTTCATTATATTATAGACTATACTGTAATCATTTACAACTTTGGGGTCTTCATGGCTTTGTTAAACTAAAACTCTATTGATCTCCGATCTATATTTATAGATCTCCTTGAAACTGTTTATAGTCTTAGGATAGTTTTCAGTTCCATTGTGAATTTGTTGAATCATACTGATGCATCGAATCAAGATATTATAATTAGTTAAAATCGAATCACGATTTGACTGAATTGCAACTCTGCAATCAAAAAAATCTGGTGTGGCGCACTCACACAACTTTCCTTGCCGTTATGAAAATTGATCACCTGACGCTAGTGTTCACGCGCATTTCAAGTCTACTATTCAAAGATCTGAGCCAGCTGGTGACAGGACAATAACGCTGGATACACACGAGGTCTGCTATCTCTTCATAGGCTAGTGAATGATTAAATAGAATAAACAGTTTGCAATTGAGTAATCACATTTTCTCGAATTTCGAGCTTATTTTCAATTTTAGGTGAAATTTTAGGTGAAAATGCTACTGAACATTAATCGACCGAGCGAAGTGAGGGCTAAGATTCAAGTCGACGGATTGGCATTTCTCCTGATGTTTGAATGTCAATACGTTTATATGTTGCGCTTTTACGGCGAAACGCGGTAATAGCTTTTCATGAAATTTGACAGGTATGTTCCTTTTCAAATTGCGCGTCGACATATGTACAAGGTTTTTGGAAATTTTGCATTTCAAGGATAATATAGAAGGAAAAAGGAGCCTCCTTCATATGCCAATATTGGAGTGAAAATCAGACTATAGAATTATTCATCATAAATCAGCTGTCGAGTGGATTACAAATCGCATGCCATGACGCATGCAATTCAATAACTCAATATAACAATGTAACTCCATAGTGGAGTAGGTCAATTTCCACACAGAAAAAACTGAACAAGTAGAGGACACATTAAAATAATTTTTTGTAACCAACTATTGTATGTAATATTGTAATTTACCTAATATTTTGTGTAATTGATGTTGAAGTTTTAGTTTTTTTTGGGGAAATAAACATTTATTTATCCATTTATTTTATTTATAAACTTGGTAAAATCAGCAGCTATGTAGACTATATATTGCATGCCTCACTGCATTCCTCATTGAATGCGATTTTTGCACTATTGAATAGGATGCAAAGAACTTATAACAGCTTGTCTGGGCGCCTAGATGTCTTCTGGTTTTCTCGCGCTAAATACCGGAAAGCGTTATATGATGATTAAACCTTGTGTAAGCATAATCTGATCGAATAAATAATACCAACTATACCATCATTGTGGGTGTGCATATGGTTTGGGACGTCGTTCAGTTATAAATGTTATTTATTCTATAATTGATAAAATTTTTCTTCATTATTTATTATAAAACTTTTTAATTTTTATAAATTTTTATTTCTCGATATGTTTCATTTTTACTTTTTTTAGTATTTGAAATCTTTTTATTTTTCATTTTTCATCAAAATCGTTGAGGTCGTTTTCGAGAAAATCGCGAAAAACCCTGCTTTTGGCAACATTTTCGCCATTTTAGCCGCCATCTTGAATTGCATTTGATTGAAATTGTACGTGTCGGATATTGTAAAGACCTTACGTTCCAAATTTAGTGTCATTCCGTTAATTGGGAGATCAGATATCGTGTACACAGACGCACATACACTCATACACAACACACACACACACACACACACACACACACACACACACACACACACCCAGACATACACACACACTCACATACAGACCAATAGCCAAAAACCAATTTTTTGTACTCAGGGGACCTTGAAACGAATAGAAATTCAGAAATTGGGGTACCTTAATTTTTTTCGGAAGGCAATACTTTCCTTACCTATTGTAATAGGGCAAGGAAAGTAATTTTCATGAGGTCAAGAAAAAGTTTAGATTTTGGCAGACCATTGCCATAAGTAAGTTCAATGTAAAGATAATTCACAGAAATTCTATGTACATTGAGTAAGTTTGTATATGATTTTTCGTGATTCTGTTCTAGTTATACCGATAGAATAGAGACCTATGATTCAATTCTCTCCCATTTTCGAAAGTAGACATGAACATCTCCTCATGAAAAAGAACTACTGGATAGTATATTACTGGTGAGGATATTACGTTCAATGCCGTAATAGAATGCAGTATAATTAATCAGATTATTTGTGAGAAACATTCTTGATATTACAACTTCAGCGCATAGCGCTGTCGGCGGAGAACTGTGATTACAAGCCAGCCTAGCCGTTTACGTTTTAGATTATGTTGTAACTCATTGTTTGGTCACGTACGTTTTTGAAAAATATTTTATTTGCAGTTTTTATAAAAATGTAGGTGGATGAAAAATGTTGTGTATATTACGAGTGAAAAATGTATATTCTCTATAATCTAAAACGTAAACGGCTAGGCTGGCTTGTAATCACAGTTCTCCGCCGACAGCGATATGCGCTGAAGTTGTAACAGCAATGGCCGCCACAATTACAACTAAGATGAAATTCCCGTTTCAAATTTGATTAGTTAATGATGAATATTCGTTGACTGCTATTTTGAATAACATGGAATATAAAAAAACATTTATACGTTTTTTTAGTATAGTGATATGAAGTTTGTAATAATTTTAGTATACATTTATAAGTAATAAATTTCATACATTGATCAAATGTCTGGTTGAGGTATTGAATTTAGTTGGTTTAATAACTACTCCATATGCTTCCTCATCTGAGCTTAGACCTTCTAACCTATTTCAAATGTACGTTTTTGAAATAGAGATGCTTCCCATGCTATTCAAATGGAGTGACTTTCACGCTCTAGGGAATTTTTCTGTTTTTTCCTCCCGTGAGCAGAAAGGTGACACTTTAGTATTATGTTCCAGGGAGTAAAGTAAGCACTTTAGATAGGAGGTGGAGAAAAAAATTTTTGACATTGTGAGAGTACTCCTAATCAGCACTATGATTGATACTAAGAAAAACCAGAAGGATATTAGAAATCGATAATTTTAGCGATCGTACACTTCTATTTGAGTTTTCCTATCCATGGAATGAGATCAGAGCGTGTAATTGAATGTGATCCGCTTTCGTATTATACAAGAGTCTATTCTCAGACATCTCTCAGTATTATGGGAAATCGTACATATATGGCCATTCATTTCCTCTGCTGTTCTATTCCTTCAAGATTATCTGGACTCACATATTATGTCATATTTCATTCCTACTATTTTCTCAACTTCTTATTATCTCCGAAAAAAAATGCTCCGTTGCCCAGACTGCTATATTTCACCAAAGTGCTCAAAAACAGGGAGGAGCTCACTGTCAACATTTATAAAGAATGTTTCTCACAAATAATCTGATTAATTATACTGCATTCTATTACGGCATTGAAAGTAATATCCTCACCAGTAATATACTACCCAGTAGTTCTTTTTCATGAGGAGATGTTCATGTCTAATTTCGAAAATGGGAGAGAATTGAATCATAGGAATCATAGAAATTCTATCGGTGTAACTAGAACAGAATCACGAAAAATCATTTACAAAGTTACTCAATGTACATAGAATTTCTGTGAATTATCTTTACATTGAACTTACTTATGGCAATGGTCTGCCAAAATCTAAACTTTTTCTTGACCTCATGAAAATTACTTTCCTTGTCCTATTACAATAGGTAAGGAAAGTATTGCCTTCCGAAAAAAATTAAGGTACCCGAATTTCTGAATTTCTATTCGTTTCAAGGTCCACTGAGTACAAAAAAATTGGTTTTTGGCTATTGGTCTGTATGTGAGTGTGTGTGTGTGTGTGTGTGTGTGTGTGTGTATGTGTGTGTTTTTTGTATGAGTGTATGTGCGTCTGTGTACACGATATCTGATCTCCCAATTAACGGAATGACACTAAATTTGGAACGTAAGGTCTTTACAATATAAGGATCCGACACGTACAATTTCAATCAAATGCAATTCAAGATGGCGGCTAAAATGGCGAAAATGTTGCCAAAAGCAGGGGTTTTTCGCGATTTTCTCGAAAACGACCTCAACGATTTTGATGAAAAATGAAAAATAAAAAGATTTCAAATAGTCTACTAAAAAAAGTAAAAATGAAACATATCGAAAATCAAAATTTATAAAAATTAAAAAGTTTTATAATAAATAATGAAGAAAAATTTTATCAATTATAGAATAAATAACATTTATAACTGAACGACGTCCCAAACAATATGCACACCCACAATGATATACCAACTATTTATTCAATCAGATTATGCTTACACAAGGTTTAATAATTATCATATAACGCTTTCCGGTATTTAGCGCGAGAAAACCAGAAGACATCTAGGCGCCCAGACAAGCTGTTATAAGTTAGTAGGGGTAAAGTGAGAATACTGTCTCAAAGCTGGCTCAAACCTGGCTCAAAGCTGCCCCCAAATCTGCCCCAAATCTGATTCTTGGTTCTAACCTTGCCCAATCCAATGTAATCTGATCTAACCTAACCTAGCCATACCCCTAATCTCACAATAAGCCTCAAATGAAGATTTCCCACTGTTTTGGAAAAAAAACTAGATCCAGCTTTTTTTTATTTCTTGAATAACTAAGAAACCGTTAATTTTACAAAAAATCTACAAGAGTAACTTTTTCCAGTAAATCTAATAACGAATCCATTGACACCCCATTTGTCAAGATTGGACAAAAAATAAGGATCTCATGGGAAAACTAGATCCAGTTTTTTTATTTCTTGAATAACTAGGAAACCATTAATTTTACAAAAAATCTACAAGAGTTTTCTTTTTCCAGTAAATCTAATAACGAATCCATTTGTCAAGATTGAACAGAAAATATTGATACATTTGTAGATAATACTTTTGATTTGAATATTGTCTAGTTCTTTGTTATTTATAGAAGATTTATTATACTCTTTTTACTGTTCCACTCAGTGGTGTATATTCAAACTCATTATCATAGAGGATTAAACAGTAGGCACTGGTTTTTTCTGAGAAATTATTTGTTGTTTCCAATGTCAACTTTATGTCTATTGCACCAGATTTCAATAGTTCATTTTGCTTACTACAGTCTATAACAACCAATGGTGCATATTCATCAAATGTTTTATACTCAATTGATGTACTGCTGTTATAAGGATAGTATTCATTTTGGAATTCAGAGAACATGTGATACAATAAATGTTTATTACCAACAATATTTTCATAGGGGAATGATTGAGCATTTAAATAGAGATTAACATTGTTCAGATTACAGAAATCGAAATGTGACCTGTTAGCAGTTATAACATTTTTCCTATTCTTTTGAAATCCAAGAATAATGAATCTAGGTTTCAATATGTTTGAAGTTGTCTTAACTGTCTATAGAAGATTGGTAGTTTCAGGTAATTGTGGAAATTCATGCAATTCCCATGATCTGAATGGAATGGTAATTGGTATATCACTATGTGTTAAACTCAGCAGATCAATACGAACAGTGTCAGAAGCATGTATATAGGGTACTTTCCATTGTAGTTTTGTAATATCAATTTTCACCGATTTTGCTGTCTCTGATTCAATACAATTTAAGTCTGATGATGATCTTAATAGAACAATTTCCTGACGAACATTTAATAGAACTTTTCTATAGTCTTCCATTACTCCTAACCACATATCCAGAGGAATGCAAAAGCAGAATTTATCTAAACTTTTCCATCCAGTCAACTTCCATCCTGCATTCTCCATAATTTTTTCATTGAGTTTTGATTGATGTAGATAGTTTTTCATGGTTGTTGTCAATCCTACATTACGTGTGCGATCAACTTCAACCCCTCCCAATTCATATCTGATTTCATCAAATAGGTATGCAACTCCATTATTGATAAGTGAAAAGTCCTTGGTTTCAACATCATTCTTATCTTTCACTTTGATTTCGCCTTCAATTATGAGAAAACTTCTACTTGGAAGTGTATAAATATCTTCTTGTTTTAAACTAATTCGAATTTCATCATTGTAATTAAATGTCTGTTGAATATATGGTGTGTGAGTGATATACTCATATTTGGTAATACTCTCATCAAGATGTACACTCTGATCAACAAGTAATATATCTGACTTGACTTCTTTCTTATACATTTTTATTATATATTTTTTTCTTCTCAATACAACCTGAGGTGAGTTTTCAAGCTTAGCTGGTTAAAGGCAGAGGGTCAAGCCCCCCCAACCGCCCCCCCTTGTGGGGGGGGGGGGTTTAGTACCAAGGTTTGCTTAAGAAAGGGTCTCAACATAAAAATGCTTGTTGCTCAGTTTCAGAGTTAGGATCCCTTGACAAATAATGGATTTACTGGAAAAAATTATTCTTAGTTATTCAAGAAATTGGATCCACTTTTTCCATATTTTCTGTTCAATCTTGACAAATGGATTCGTTATTAGATTTACTGGAAAAAGAAAACTCTTGTAGATTTTTTGTAAAATTAATGGTTTCCTAGTTATTCAAGAAATAAAAAAACTGGATCTAGTTTTCCCATGAGATCCTTATTTTTTGTTCAATCTTGACAAATGGGGTGTCAATGGATTCGTTATTAGATTTACTGGAAAAAGTTACTCTTGTAGATTTTTTGTAAAATTAACGGTTTCTTAGTTATTCAAGAAATAAAAAAAAGCTGGATCTAGTTTTTTTTCCAAAACAGTGGGAAATCTTCATTTGAGGTTTATTGTGAGATTAGGGGTATGGCTAGGTTAGGTTAGATCAGATTACATTGGATTGGGCAAGGTTAGAACCAAGAATCAGATTTGGGGCAGATTTGGGGGCAGCTTTGAGCCAGGTTTGAGCCAGCTTTGAGACAGTATTCTCACTTTACCCCTACTTAAGTTCTTTGCATCCTATTCAATAGTGCAAAAAATCGCATTCAATGAGGAATGCAGTGAGGCATGCAATATATAGTCTACATAGCTGCTGATTTTCACCAAGTTTATAAATAAAATAAATGGATAAATAAATGTTTATTTCCCAAAATTGTTAGAAAATTGTCTTCAAACTTTCCCTTCAGAGAGAAAAAACTGCACTTTTCACTCTAGATATACAAATAACTATTTCAGGACAGTATATGGGAAGTAATGTCTCTACTCTCACTTTCATCTTATCAATAGCAAGTGAAGGATCCAGAAGGTTAAGTGCATAACCTTCAATTAATAACACACTGTGTCTTATTTGTTTTGTTTTTTTTTTTTAGAAATTCACTTTTCCTAGTTAGTTTTCGAAGGATTCTTGTAGTTATCTATATTTTAGTCTTCTACGTGATAGAAGTACTCCTAATTCACAGGATATACCAGATTAGACTTCCACTGAATCTATCAAAGATAAATCTTATGAAATGAGTACAATATATCTAGTTTTGTAAGTAATAGAATGTGTGGATATGCAAAATCATTCTAGTATGGATTTTTACATTCTATCATCTCCTGTATTAAATATGAATATGCATGAGGGTTCCAATGATTTTCATTAAAAATATGAACTTTTAGGAAACGTGTGTGACTGGACCATTCATAAAATTATGAAAATTGGTAAACCATATTATGAAAATTTTGGAAAGAACTTTTCCCTAAGCATATACATTCTAGTAAATGATAGCCTACATCTTTTCAAATAAGTATTAGGCCATTGAAGTGTATGTAAAACTCTGATGTGGTACACTCACACAATTTTCCTTGCTCATATTTGAAACTACGATCAGACTTCTGTATATGGTTAATTATAATTTGTTTTCAGAGTACTTTTTCCTTTGTGTAAATTGTGAAATTCGATGATTTTTTTAGTCATCATTTCTTTAAAGTCGTCAAAACAGCTGTTCTACAGATGAAATATCTCGACTATGTATTCTTTTTATGAACTGCGCTACCTACCTACCTCATGCACGAGAAGGAGGTTACTAGGTCCATTTCTCAAGGATGGGGTAGACCCCCCACTAGTTTCCCAGTAAGGAGACTCATGCCAGTTGATAGAGCTGATAAATTACTACACAGAGTATGAATTTGAGGAAAAATCGGTCAAGTTATTTTGAGAAAATCCTGAATAACGTGTTTTTTTTAGTAATTATCCGCCATTTTTCTCAAGAATATTACGGAGCTCCTGCAATTTTCCCAGAAATGAGACTCATGTCAGTTGATAGGGCTCATGAATAAGATATCCATGGTATAATTTTGAAGAAAATGGTTAGAGCCGTTTTCGAGAAAACCGTGAAAAAACATGGTTTTTTAGTAATCATCCGCCATTTTGAATTCAATTTCTTATTGTCAGATCTTCATGGTATAAGGACCTTAAGTTCAAAATTTCAAGTCTATCGGTTGATTAGGAATGGAGTTATCGTGTTCACATATGTACATATATATATATATACACACACACACACACACACACACACACACACACACACACACACAGACCAACACCCAAAATTCATGTTTTTGGACTCAGGGGACCTTGAAACGTATAGAAAACTTGAAAGTAGTGTACCTTATTTTTTTTGGAAAGCAATACTTTCCTTACCTATGGGAAAAGGGCAAGGAAAGTAAAAAGGAAAGATATGTAAAGATATCTGTATTAAAGATAAATTTGATTACTAATAAATATCAAAATAAGAGCTGAATTGAATGTAGAATTGGATATCCTAGAGAAATATCGGGAGAATTGGTCCACTCATTTACTCATAATGCCATGCAATAGGCTAACAATATAAGCATGGGAGCACAAACCGGAAGGAAAGCGAGGCATAGGAAGACCTAGAAAGAAATGGATGCCGGTATAGGCCAGTAAAGCCTAATCCTTGTGAGAAGATGATGGTGAATAAATTTATAGAGATTATGATAAAAATATATTGGGGTTGTACCACATATTATGTTATAAGTGTATCATTTTTATAGGTGTTAGCCTACATTGAAAGATGAATGTTAGGTTAGCCCATCAACGATGATGAATATTAGAAGAGTAGTTATATTCATTAATCAACTCACACAAGTTAATTGATTGGATTATTGTTCGCTTTCCAAAAAAAATCATGGATATCATAGAGTCCATTGAATAATTGGCATGTAGCGTCTACTGTAGTTTAATTACTGACAGTTTTTAAATTCAAACTTTCTGTGGAAGGAAGGCCCTTATAAACTAACTCAACACATGGAATTTTTTATGACTTTCAATAATCATATTTTACAATATTTGCATTTTTTGAGCTGAATAGGACACTTTGATGATGGAGGAGGTAGTCTCTCATTCGAAAATTCCAAATTCTATTAATGCTGCATGAATGACTTGAATAATTATTGTGGAAAGAGTTAAGCCCAAATATAAATGAGAGGGGACGAAATAATCCAGAATTGTACCAAAAGGGTTCATAGACTTGACATGGACTGGGATGATGATATTCCTTATCATCCTGAATTTCTCTGCAATAATTGGATAATAATTGCATTTCAATATATTTCTGTTTTTCATGAGATTTTAACATGGATACTCTACTATTAAAAAGCTCCTTACGTTCATTTTCCCGTTCAAAGCAGCTCATCATTGTTATTTCTGTTTTATCAAACGTGAATACTGAATAGGAATTGTAGGAAAACTTTAATATTGCAGGAAAAGACTCTCAATAAGCTTGAGATGTACAGTTCTACGAGTCTTTTTCAAGCTGTAAAATCCAAGCACGCTCCAGTGAATGGAAAGGTGAGTTAGCTAAGACAACAGTTTACTGTTTATAGCTGAAAAGTCCTGAGAGAAGAAATGGGCATTGATGTGGTACTGCTGTTGTTATGAGTGGGGGGTGTTGAGGGTTGGAGAGGGGGCGCATTTGGACAGTTGCCCGCGATGCTGCAAACAAAACTCCCTACTCTTCCTTCTATAAACAGTTTGGCAATGCGTGGAAGTTCCTGGTGCAATCCTCACTTTCTCAGATCGGAATAACTACCAAGTTTTCCAGTTACGATCTTAGAGCAGCTCCTGTGAGACTCTACTACTTTTCACAAAACAAGAGGATCCGGGCAAAATGAAAATACAGTGCAGTCGAAACGCAAAGTTTTGTGTCCAGAATAACACTCCCATTTCACCGATCAACAATAAACTCTGTCAAAACTCCGACAGGCAAATAGACTGTTGCAACTCAACATGATGTTCTTGATTATTGAACAGAAATGGGATAGCAGCTTTCAAGTTTTCAACTTACGAATGGTTGATGGTTGGAGATGAGCCAATTCTAGTGATCATTGTCTGATGCACTTATTATGATTTTAATAATGATCATAACAAAAATAATTATCATAAACATGTCCAGTTCATGAGATGTAAGTGGAACTAATACACTGCTACGACCCATACAAATCCTCCTATTTCTAACCAATGTATTCTACATGATATTGTATTTATTACATTTTTCTTACTCTTATTCAATTAATTTGTGCAGATTTATAGACTTATATAACCAATTAAAAATTAGAAAAATACGTCCTGTTGAAATCTGTTCTCCAAGGTAAGATCTGTGGCAGAAGAGTACCAGGAAGAAGGAGAATATGTCTGAAAAACCTGCATACATGGTTCTCCAAGACAACAATAGAACTTTTCAGGATGGCTGTGAATAGCATATCCATAGTCGGGCTGATCGCCAATATTCGGAACTATCAGAAGAAGAAGATGATCAATTTATAGTATGCAATTCTCCTTCAATCCATTCATTCTACTATTTCTCGTACTACTGCTACTGATTGCTTTCAAAGTTACTCAAAAAAAATAGAAGACTAGATACAAAATTAGAAGATAAAATTCAGCTAGTAAATTCATTCTTGGAAAAACCTGTTACCTACATAATTAATTTTCATCGAAATTCAGTTGAAAAGTTGACATAATTTTGAAAATAACCTCCATTCAAATACATTATTTTCATCATCCACTACTAGATCATTCTTTTTTTTTACTTCCAACAAAGCTGGTGTATGTTACAGAAAAGCTCTTGTCAATACTGTAATGAGTAATTAATTGAACCTATTAGCTATGATACTGGAATATAGATGCCCGAGGAGGGTATCAGATACGTTAATGAATAATCATATAATTTGAAGCATCATGTAACAGTTTGATGTGTCACTATCATGATTCCTCTAGTATGCATCATTTTCGTGCACTTTGTTTCATTCTCTCCCATGGTGAAACGAATACAGTTTGCAATAACAGTCATTATAGGTTTGGTCCAGTAACAGAATACTGTGTCTGCCCGAGGCATCTCAGTGTGTTCTCTCTCCATATACGTCATTGTACCCTAATTAGATTGCTTATCAGTAATTGAGCCAGTCACTTGAATGAGCTCAGTGCATATTATATCAATTCATCTAGTAGTCTTAGTTCAATTAGTATTCACTTCATCAATTAATGTAATTGCTACACACGTTCGATTGGCTCATTCAGGAGTATCAATGGGATGGTTGGTTATAGATTAGAGATTACCACCTCATTTCTACTGTAATTTAAAAAAAGGATTGTACATCCTGTTTGATTGGATTCTGATATAATCGATTTTTTCCACTTCATTTCACACTGCACAGTGTGGTTGGTTGATCCGTCAACGTGACATTCATACAATCCGATTCAAAGGCAGAACAAAGCCACCTCCTGGTTTACATGAGCTGTAAAACTTTAACTGGTTTTGTCGCACCTCTTATTACAGGTATAGTTGGTTGTTTTATTCCCATGCAATATGTTTGGCTGTATACCACCAGGAAATGACAAAGGAACTAATCCAATTTCTTGTATAGTATGAGTTGATGTGGAAGTCATTAGAGACAAAATGAAGCAAACATTTTCAGTCGGGGCGAGCTGTTTTACTGTTTTCTGCGCTAGAGTGAAGACGTTTTCCGCTACACTTGGGCAACGTTTGCTCCATGAACAAGACTCACGACTTCATATCCTTCTAGACCGAAGCTCTGCTCTGCACCTCTGCTCATTCCTTCTGCACTCAACAGTCGGGCTCAATGAGTCGGAATTCAATCACAAGAAGATTGTAGTTGCAGTACCACCTGAACTTTTTTTACGATCCTCAATAAAACTGTATGTTATGATAATTATTGTGGGCATTGATGTATGGGAAATATAAAATACAACAATAGAATCTGGGTAGTGTGTAAGAATATTCATTGAAGAATATATTCAAGAATCATTGAAAAATGTGTAAGATTTGATTGAAGAATGGGTAATAGACTATTGATTTAAGAATGTACTTGAATCGTCCTGTATACAAAAACAATTATTGCAGGATGGAGGAAACAAAACTAGGAGGAAACAAGTAATTGAAAACGAGAACTGTTTCACGAAGTAATCTACTCACGGAAAAATGATAATATCGTTCATTCTTGAATCGTAAACTTTCAAAAAGAAACTAAATAATAATCATGCCGATCATAGAATCTTAATAATAGAGTAAAATCTTTCCTGTTTTGGACATGGGAGATTTCTATATTACTCATAAATGATCTTAATATTCAATAAATAGAATGAAAGAACTCCAGAATTCAATGAGTGGAATAAAGAAGTTCCTGAATTCAATATTATCCCTGATATATAATGGGCGATGAACGGTAGAAATAAATGGAGCTGAATACTCTATATTCAGTATAGGCTACAACTGAAACCTCTTCCCAGTTGAGATGAATTATTAAAATGTTGTACTACCAATTCATGTAAGCTAATATAATTTTGGAATCATGAAATCTGTTGAGCTAAAAATTATGTTTAGTATGAGTTTCAATGAAAGCCAGTCAATTACGGTGATTAGAATCTATTACATTAAATTCACTTCTCATTTTGATATCTTAAAATAATGAAATCTGTACGGTAAAGCTGGAAATTGAATTCATTATAGGTTACAAGTGGAACCTTTTCTCAATTGAGATAATCTTAAATGTTTCACTTTCAATTAATAAATCAATTTTAAATCTTGCACTTTCGAAACTAAAATGGTTACTTAATCCTCATCATACAAAATAAAACAACCCAATTACGTCGATATAATGAACTCAGTAATGAATTTGCTGAAATATCACTGCGTTTTCCACCTCCTCTTCGTCCATGCAACGCACGAGCATCAACTCCCCTCCCATGAAGAAACAGATCCAGCCAGCGAGCCAGCGTCAATGTCCTCATGCGTTGGCCCTCCTTGCGAATCTGATTACAAATCCCTTCCAACCCTTGGGTCGGTAAACAGTTTTTGCTGTTTATTAGCTATCCTAATATTCATAGAGCTCACCAACGTACCCTTATCCAGTATCTCAATTACTATCTGGGAAGGGTCGAGAGAAAGTTACTCTCAAAGTCCGATGATGTTTTGCTACCCCGTTGCTGAATCAATCACTGTATTCATTTATTAATCGTCCGTAGCATGCTATTTGATCTGGTTGAGTTCTGACCTATAAACTGAGTTTTCGAATCACTTTTAAAATATTTTATTCAAAAGTAGCATCATGTTTCTCTCGCCCTTTAAGGTGCTTTATCTCACCTTCTATTTCCATATCAATTGTTCCTGTAGATTCACGTACATATTTCCAATTCGACTGCGATAAAACAACGTGATAGATATTGAAATTTAGGCTATTTTCACACTCATTCGGTTCGTTTCGTTTTCGATTCGTTTTCGGAAAATTCCGATAAGTGTGGAACGGTAACTCGGTTTGAATTCGGTACCGAATAGAAACCGGATAGAACCGAACGCCCACTTGACTCTAATAAATTCCATCAGGTTTCAATTCGTTGCTAGCGAGAGGCTACTTTCACACACTTTCGGTTCGGTTCGGTTCGTTTCGTTTTCGGCAAATTCCGATAAGTGTGAAACGATGATTCGGTTTGAATTCGGTACCGAATAGCAATCGCATAGCACCGAACGCCCCCTTGACACGAATAGATTTCGTTATATTCGAATTCTTTGCTAGAGAACAGGAAAAAACAAAGTCTTTTACACACGCTTGCCTTTTTTGTTTTTATTTTAACCTGATATCGTGATTATCTGTTTCAAAATTTTCCAAGTCAAAATCATATGATTAACTCATTTCTGCTAGTTCACAGAAACATTTTTTCTCAATGAATAGTTTGCTAAAAAAATATGAAAGATATAAATTGAAACTTAGGGAGAATTTTTATTTTTTTTATTTTTCCATGAATATTAAATGATTGCATCAATGGAGAGAAGAGATGAAGGTTATATACCATGTGTCAAAACAAGGAACAAATTTTCATTAAAAAAAATAATCTCTCTGAACATCTAAAATTAACATAATCAAAAAGAAAATATTCAAATAATTAACAATTTTTAATTAATTATTAATTTTTTTTAATCAAGAAATAACATCTTACAAATTAACACCAACTGTTATTATTTAAATATTCCAGCTTGAACTGTGAAAATCCCAACACAGCTGTATTTGAAAAGAAAATACCTAATTAGAACCGTACGAATTGAAACCTGACATGTATGAAAGCCTCATTCGTTTCCGGTAACGAGCTGAACCGAACTGAAAACGAACCGAACCGAATGAAACCGAAAGCGTGTGAAGCTAGCCTTACCTGATTGATTTTGTCAGATTACGTAATTATACTGTCGTTAAATTTAGCACATACGTGTAACTAGTCGAAATATATTGTTTACAAATTAATTATTCCTCTAAGGAAGGAATTTTTCAGCAATGTGGATTTTTTTAGGAAATTGAATTATATACTGTGATGAATTTTTTAAATAGACCTCATGAGAAGAGAGGAAAATTGTGATTACCTTTTAAAATGAAAGAATTTGATAAAGAAATGGTTAGCGACCGAGCGATAAAGCTTACTTATCAGTAACTGTACATTAGATAAGAGTACCGTTCTGTACTGAATATTTTCTAGAGAATTATTTAATAAAATTATAACTATTCTGCAAATAAAGTATGAACCATTTATGAATTGCTCATTGAATTTTGAGGTTACACTTTGTTTACTACCGATCAGATGTTTTGAAGCAGCTCAAACACAGCTGACTGATTCAGCGAATTTTAAATGTCATGCCAGATTCATGCAAGCTATAATTTTATTTCTAAAAAAGTAAAAAACTATCAATAAAGGACCAAGAATTTCGAATAAAAAATAAAATGTTTGTATTATTGTTGAAATTATTTATTACTTAAAAAATTATATTATAATGTCAAGTATTATTGTAACTAAATAGGTCGTAGCATGAGCATTATATTATTGATAAAAAAAAGCAGAAATTAATTATAACAGTCTCAGACATAATAAAAATTGTATAAGAATATTCATTTATTAATTATTACTTCAACTGACCCACATGGTGATTGAATATCTTTGGCAAGTCTAAGCCAATCATAGTGCATAGAAATAGCACCAAAAAGGTGATCGTTTGAAAACAACATATGTTAATCTACTATCAGACAACAAACCTGCCTTATCATATACGCTAGCACATGTACATTGTATAAGAGGAACTATGTCTAGGAGATTAAGCAGTTGTGAGAATTATACAAATTGAGTTATTATTGTAATTAAAGGAATTATATTCTACTGCTTGCCACTGACGTCACGTCTACGTCACAATCGTTCTACCAATGGCAAATTTCCATGAAAATTTATTACACCGAGATTCTCAGAAAAAGGTTCTGGCCAAGAAGCTGAGAAGAAGACGTGGCACTTCCCTTTTGAAATCCTCACCGTTCAGACCTCGTTAAAGTTACCAAGACCTATTTGTAAGATTTTCGTTCGATTTTATATGTTCTATTTGTGAGCCAATATTTTAGGTTAATCTATTTGTTATTTGTAAATCTATTTTCATCAATCGATAAATTAAAAGTTTTAAGTTAAATTATCCCTTAATTAATTTGGTGAAGGAGATATTAAATTAAAATTCCCCACGTGCTGAGACCGAAGCTTGGACCGCCGCCGATCAAACGATTTTGATCTAAAGAAGAAAACCACGACCGCCAAGGAATTTCACGTGAGTTATGAGTTTAAAGGGGCCCCAATCTACGCTTCGAAAATATTTCAGTGCAGAAAAATATAAAATTTTCTTCGTTAAATTATTGGCCATGCCGACAAGCGCTTATTAGTCATTAAGAGCCTAGAATTTATTCATATAGAATTTATAAGAACTTGTAGTTGATTAACTATCCTCCGCTGCCAGAACCACGACCCCGAACAATTTTAAAAAACATTTTTTATTCATTTTTCATTATTTTTTTTCAAAACTGTTAAATTTTATCAATTGTAAAATTCTGTCGAATCATGCATGATATCATGCGAGTACAAGAAAATTGCTAATCATTTTTGTTAATATTAAACCACTTTCAATCTGTAAATCATATTCTGAATCTGCACTGTGAGATCATATATTTTATTATAATATATTTCAATTTTGGTTAATTCGTTTTCTGAGTTCGATTATTTCTTAAGCCTGTCAATTATTGTGACTGATACGTTCTATATCATCAAGAACCGATCGAATACGATCATTGAAATAATTGAATTAAGCTGGATATTGGAACAGGTCTAAGTGGATGTAGTGAGTGGGGTCAGACCGAGATATTTGTTCTTTGTCCTTACCTGCTCATATATCAGCTTTTATCTGTTACCAACCTCGACTTAGGAGCGAATACATCAACAGTACAGCAGATGCAGCCAGAGATCATATAATTTCCTACAATAGAGCTTAAAACCCGACAAGACTCTGTTCTCGAAATATATTCTGAACGATATTTGGTCCAAGTACCGTATTTTAATCTTCCAGAACTTATTAGAGACGCAGTCCCGTAAATTATCTACATCGGGATTTTTGCTCGACCTGTATGATTTTGTATGCTCATTCTTCACAGGTAATAATTTTAAGGTATCCGTATTCAGTGTTTAGCGTCCGCTACACTACTTATAGAAATTTCATCACCATACAATCTGTCATAAGAAGAATCAAGGGTGAGCGAGCATTTAGGCCTCCTGCGATTCCGACAATTGTATTGAATCTTGTAGTGAGTCAATCAGTCTGGTGTACACTCAGCGTCCACGCACGCAGTTACAAAATTTATAACTTCAACACCGTTGATTTAGTACAAGATTCACTCTACATGTGTGAAGCCTTTAAAAAACGCTTTACAATACCAAGAAAAATAACTGTTCTTAACACATTTAGATTATCAGTAATGATAAAAATAACTATTATTTATCGTCAATGCATGCTTCGGATTTAGCCTCGTAAGATAGAGTTCAGATTATCATGACATTTTACTGTAACGGTAGCGCAATAATTTGAAAAGAAATGTGTTGAAAAATGCTACGTTTCAAAACTTCTGAACGGAGGTTTCAGCATCTTATCAAATCAATTAATTCAAATGATCAAATGAATATCCAAAGAGTTCGACATGGAAAATAAGTTTGATATTCACAAAGTGGAATAAGAAAATAGGCCCAATAATCGTAAACTTGGATGAAGTACTGAATTTTCCACTAGATTTTATCGATTTCAAACCGTCAGAGGTCCGATTTTTTGTAACTGCAGTTCCCATATCTCATTCAAAATGGAATTATTGCGGGCCACGAACTTTTGCGTAGCAGGTCGTACTGCAGCAGTCACCAGACAGGAGCGGTCTTTCGCAGTGGCAGTGGCATTGCCTCATTCTGCACTCGTGATCTGGAACGCGTTCATGCAGAAACTTCACTACAGCTCACTGGCGACAGTGTTTTGCTTTCACTGTGACGCAATTTCGACCACGTTACTAAGTGTGCTCTCAACTTCTCCCTGCAAATCCTCCTCACTTCTCTAATAATCTGTTATTTCTGCTAACTTTGCTGTCTAAATTCAACAGACATGAGTTCACATTCCTTTCACCTCATCCTGAATAATCAACGGCAACTAGATAATACGCCAGACAAGGCTTGTTTCATGAGGATATCTGGATCTAAATTTTCTATGCTCAGTCACGTTTTCGAAAAGAGAAAAGTTAGTAAGGGAATAGAACTCGACATTGACAATCACTGATGACAATAGTACCTGATCAACTTCATATAATATTTTAAGCCAGGCAAGTTACTAGTTCGGAAAATTCTATCTTGGAACATGTACATAACCACTGAGGAAAACAAAATATTTCATGCCACTTTGTGCTCCTATAGTACAAGAGCTTGATGGATTTCAAAATTTAATACTGTACAGTGATTCTTCTTCAGAGTCTTTCAATTCAAATTTCAGTCTTGCATCGCAATAAAATTTTGGATGAAGTAACGTGATCAAGCGAATGGAGTTAACTTGCTAACTTAGCATGAATCTGGATAGAATTAACTCTAGCTTAGAAGCTTAGAAGAGTCTCAAATCATTCAAATACATGTATTGAAGTTTTTTTTATTACATTCTAACTGAAATTATCTGTGTGATTCCTCATTGTCTCCTGACCTATTGGATTTTGTATGTATCATGAACCAAAGATTAAATTTCGACTCACTTTACTAGGCAATTACTAGGCAATATACGATTTACTCAGCTATTCATGACTATATATTGCAATATTGAAAGCGACCCCCTCCCCCCACCATTACTCGGCAAGTGTTGATTTCAGGATTATTTTTTTCTAAATAACTTGTATTATGGAATAATGAATTTATTTATCATTATTTGGTATAAAATTATACTCTGATTTACTTTAGAAAATTCTTTCCATCTGAGTCTTAACCCCTACCCCCCCTGGGGGGATTTAGGAAAATTTTCACCAAATTTCAATGAAAATGAACATCTTATGATATAATCAATCAGTTTTTAATAATTTGGTAAGAATTTTCTGTCAACATTAATTCGGTCTGTCAGAGACACATTGAGCTCACATTAATACGGCAGCGAAAGGGTTACTTTACTTTATCCATTCATACATTTCATTGATTATTAAAAAATAATATTAATAATATTGGCAATATTATTATCATACCTTTAAATACACAAAATCCAAAGAACAGATTTCGAGACCTCACTACACAATATCACAATCCCTTCCTGCGCTATGAAAGTTCATTTTGAATAACGAAGAATATACTCGTTCCTTCCTATTTTCTTCTAGTATTGTGAGCTCCAATTTTTGCGAATCCAGCTCATCTCTTTTCATTATACTCGTAACAGAAGGAAGAATATGGTGTGCGATTCTCGACAGCTTCACCGGGAGTCCCACACATATTGAAAAAGATTCTTTTTATGGAATGGTGGAGAAGGTGCTGAGGATTATTCAAGCAGATAACTGATTGAGCAGAGACTGGTTGAGAATGAGGACAGAAGCAGCAACGTCGGCGATGTCCAATCTCACTTTTCCATAATGAGGAAACGAACTGCTGATGTCTGATAATTCGGTCTTTACTTGGGCGATAACAGTGCGACGGCTTGATGGGACTCGAGCCAATAACCGTGATGGCCGGTCGAGTGCTGGGTGTCCGGATTCAATCAAAACCCTTCCTCAAACCCACTGCAACTCTCTCATCTATGCTGTCATCGCTCTCACTCTCTTCGACCGAATCTTGCATCACCCCTCCACGTCAAAAAATCAATCTATCCATTTCTATCAAAACACATTTCGCCCTTCGGCCATACCCCTCCCGCAAATTGCAGATGACTCCAGAATCTAGTTCCAGTGAGGATTTAGTTAGAAGGACTTCCTCGTTTTATCCCAACTTTTAAAATATTGATCACCCAAAGTGCGTTGAAATTCCGCCATAAACATTGACTTTCCAAAGAAAATGAGACTTTGATGATTGTCAAATAGATTCGAGTTACATTCATGTTTATAGTCTCACACTGTCATGACGTATCCTCATAATTTACAGAAGTGACATACAACCATGAACAAAATTTGTGATTTTTGTTGATTCATGCGACTCATTTCGAGGTTTAAAGTCCATAAAAAAGTTGAGGCTCCATTTGGAGTCTCTCATGAATGAAATAAGATCTCTGTTTGCAGCGAATGGTGTCGGCAGAAGATATCACAAAATAGAGGATGAAACATGACGGTGGAACATGACTTCCAGTATCTACCTTGAAGCTTTGGTTTGAAACTCCTTTTCTTGTTGATGTTATTAGAGTAACCTCATGCTGATGCAATTGGGTCGATTGCATTAACCTTCTTCAAGATGACCTAATTAATTGCAATCAGCCGGCCACTGAACTTGCTACACAAGCAACACAAGATATGGATGAGATGGGTTTTGAAGGTGAGTGGCTGGACGGCGGCCATTGTATTAGGTTTCTCAATTAGGCGAGATGAGAGCAACAGGATGAGAGTGCCAAGCAGGGAGAGGTCGGATCAGAAGCAGGCCTCGTAATCATATGCAAATGTGTCGGTGGGGATTTTTTCGCAGCCCAGCCAGGCTGGCCCTAAACCGAAACTAAGAGGCCTAATCGGGGTGGAGTAGAGATTTCCCAGATTTCTCGGAGTGGGTGGGAGAAGGGCAACGGCAGTAGGGGGCTTAAACTCTTAAATTCAACCCCCGAAGCCAGAGCACCCTCCATCTAGACGCGGCTATCCCGTCGCTGCTTCGGGGTCCCGGCCAAAGCTAATCTTGCTTGCAGTGCTGGCTGCTGCAACAAGGCTTGATCTTTATTAAGCTTTCAATTAGAGCCTTCCACTTTCTCATTCTCTGACAAAGTTATCAAGCTGAAATATTTTTAATATTTGATCTTCAATGGAGTTGGAACATAGTCTTGACAAATATTCACCTCTGTACTTCAAATTGATCAGTCTCCGTATTTTCAGGAAACATCACAGCTTTCGTCTTGACTTTCATTTTAAAAATTGAATTGGATCAAGCTTATTATGGTTTTCGAAATTCAAAAAATTTGATTACTTCAGATTTATTTTCTAAATGCTTTTGCTCATCACAAATATTTCATTCCATAGTATTAATGAAAATAATCCACCCATAGTAAGATTACGTTCAGCGAAACCCATGTGTAGCATAATATTCATTCCTTTCTTTGTCATGAACTCCTGATGGAACAAACTGCTAAAATATCATTCTCCATTCAGTATCAATAATTCATGTATCAATCATTTTCACGCTCATACTTCTCGAGATTAATATTCTGAAACTGGAACGGCCCAATGTGAGCAATGTGCGCAATCTCTCAATTATTTGCGATCCAGCATAGTCCAGTGATCTGGAGTTCAAATGATCATTGATTCAATTCACATGATGTACACATGAGTTCTATTAGTACAGTATTATCAAATATACTGAGCTCAAAAGCTTACCGTACATTCAGCTGCAAATATTCTTAGAATTTGTAGTCAGTACCTGTAACACAACAGAAAAAGTCAAGTATTGACATTATAGCAACAAACTGATTGAAGATAATTCGAAATACAAGTGATAATCCTGAAAATAGTAACGGATTGTTCTTGATTGTGTAATGTCTCGTCAATTTATTGTTACCCACACAGCTTACTTCTCCTCCACGTCTTTCTGTCTATCAATAGCTCTATCGCTCTTGTGAATAGGAGTCTGGCCAACAAAAGTAGTCTTTTAGTGGGAATTTGTTGCCTTGCTGCCGATTTGTCGAGTCGATGAAAGAGGCTTGGATGTGAAACACTCTTTATAACCACTATTCTCACCCTGATACTGTTTGCGTCTTTTCGTCTCAATTCCATTGTATCAATTTCCTCGAAAAATAGCTTTTCTATGCTCTGGAATTACATTCTCTGTTGCACATTTGACTGAAGCCCAGTCAAATCTCATATACATCCGACAAAATATTATAGCGTTTATGTATGATCATGATGAACAAAATTTTGATATCTTTCTAAGCAATTTTCAATGATAAATATATCAAGTTTTATTCAATAGATGAATAGAAGATATGGACTGAATACATGAAACCACTTCTCTCAATATAGGTCTACTCCATTCATTTAGTACTCGACTATTCTCACGTTATACATAACGTGATTAGGTTATCGCAACTGTTATTTCATTAACAAGGCAATTCCACAATAGGTTCATTTCGATCATTTTAGAATAATAATAATGGAGCTTTTGTCTCTTCTAAATGTTGATCCACCATCTTGGATCTGCCATTTCGAATCTAACTATTTTTCTTGAATGTTAAGGTGCTCATATGATGCATGATTCCAGAACAGAATTTAAGTAAAAATGAATGAACCGCACATCGATATCCCAAACCGTGTTTGAGATATTCATGTTTAAACATTCTAATAAATCATACAAAATGAAATGAATGAGTACATAAGAAATCCAAAAACATTTGAAACTGTAAATTTCCACTTTTTTGAGTGTTAGTAAACACTCATACTAACTTCCACTCATACATTTGACACTTCGAACAGAAAAGTTTGATCTCATATTCCATAGAAAGTTTGTGCTCATTCCTTTCATCCCTGTATGATTTTATTAGTATCTTTGAATGTAAATAGCTTTGAAATGATTTGAGATATCGATTTATGACTTTCACAATTCATTTTCTCTCACAATTCTGTATTTAAATCAAATTCCATATGACCACTTACCCATTGAAAAAAATGAAGTTGGATTCAAAATGACGTGTCCAAGATGGTGAACCAAAATTTTGATGCGACAGAATAGCTCCTATGTAGAGCGTAAAACGCTAATTGATCGAGCAAAACAGTATAACGATGCATTTTAACACATCTTCAAAATTATTTGTTAAGAGAATTAGCTACGTCTTATTGAAAGAAACCAGAAGCATTATCATCAACTGCAAACTATCAATTGACAGAGATAGATGAGTAAGTAATAATGGTTAAGATAAGATAATATAGACTCTAAATACTGTGATTATTGGCAAGGGTACGAAATTGAATTCATTTTTTAACCATGTGAGAAAATCATAATAAAAAATCGAGTTTAGTATAAAGAATCGACGCTCAAGCCGGACACATTTAATTTTATTCTACCAGCCACTTTGAGTAAAATAATTAATTTGTATACAGTATTCACTAAAACAAGGATAAAGGGGTTTTGTGAGCTTTAGCATGCCAAAATAAGGGACAAAAAACGTTTGAGGAAATACAAACATATTTATTATAAGAATACCAATAAACAGAACATTTAAAATCATGATAAAAATAAGGGAAATAGGATATAGTTTAATGTGCGGAGTAATACTAAAATACATTTGTACAAGAAAATAATTATGTACCAATTAGAGTCTAGTATTTGATAGGTGCTAAAAGTATATAATTCAAAAAGCCACCAAGTGGTATTTTTCAAATTTATAAATATATGTTATTATCTGTAAAATTTGTAAATAATTATGATTTGCATGTGAGCGGCATCAAATGCGAGGAATATTTATTCATTTTAAAGTAATCTATCATCATATTACGAACTATTTACTGAGGCCCAATTACGTTCTACTGATTTGGTGAAATCCACCAATCATATTGCATATTAATTTAAATGATTTTTTGTAAATCTGGAATGAGGAAGTATTGTCGAGGAAGAAAGAGGAGGGATTCTACACTTGCTTGCTAGAGGTCACCAGAGACACCAGCCAAAGATGAGAGCGATAGACTGAACCCTTGTTATAATGTTCATGTCAAAGTTTAAATTTCAAATTTCTATTATTAATCAATTGCTACAACTCAGTGAAGTCGTTATATGACAAGAGTTGCTGAATTAAATATTTCCCCACTGAAGAAGACGACACCAGCCCATGCTACATCTTTAAATTCGAAAAAATTGTCACATGTGAGTTATAACTAGAGAGGGCCCTCACTCCTTCGAATTTATGAACATAATAGAGGTAGCTCATCGAAAAGTTATATTTATAAAATCAAGCTTGATTTATAATTATTTGTGCATTCAATTGAAATAAGGGAAAGTTGTAGTAAGGGAAAAATGTGAGTAAGGAAAAATTAAGATCTTGAAAGAGAATTAAGGAATTAAGTAGCTAAAGAACTATTATATACAAGCATTTAATTTATTCTATAGGCTCATATTATCGTTTTTAAAATTGTCATTGCATTGAGGCAATTATAAGAATACTCTCATAATTTCAAAGATTATTCATTTCATCCAAGTTCCACTGTATGCCGAACTCAAGCTCTGGGATTAATGAATATTTTAATATATAATAAAAATATTATTGGAATCTAGAATTATAGATTTATCTGACAAGCGAAAGGGAGTCGAGAAATTGAGCCTATATACTATAATATGCTATTAATGAAATATGAGATTTATTATTTGACAATTTATTAACGAGCCTAATAAAATTTAAGTGAGCTACCACTGTGATATTTTCATTCATATTTTTCAATATTGTTTTATGTTCATTGTTTCATGTTTTATTATCTCTCATTGAATTGTCTATGTAATATATGAGTTTGCTCATTGAATGGTGTACCTTTTTATTTATAACCCTGTCTTCATGCATGATCAATCTGGTATTAGAACATTATTTCATTATTGATGTAATAGTAAAAATATTATCCAACTATATTCTTCACCGAATGTGTTGAGCAAATCAGCAATATGCATCATTGATTAATAAATCTTCAGAAATAGTACATTCTCAAGATTTATCCGAAGTTGAATTGATTGAAAGACTGGGTCATAGTGTTAAGTTAGAGCAGCAGTATAAAAGAAAGAAAGTAGCAGTACGAATAAAAATCTGATTAGATGTCGCCTTTGATCCTGCTCCATATTATCTCACATTGCTGATTCCCTTGTCAGATGGTAGCGGGTTGGTTTGGAGTCGATGCTATATTGTCTTGCACAATATTTAGATTCTTTATATTCATCTATCACTTCAGCATCTATAATTGCGGGATCACCCAGAGCAAAGGTAGGAAGTGCGGACCGACAAAGCGGCAGCAGATTACAGCATATGATAGCAGAATTTTATATGAGCTCTTTGGAGAGCTGGTAATAACACTGTGGTATTTTTATTTTAGCAGGAGTGAACATAAAAATTCTCTGGTCTCATTTGCTCTACCGATTATAACCAGCTGGGCATATGTGTATCAAAAGGGGCATCACAACAGTTTGAAAAATCAATAGAGAAGTTTTACACACAAATTACATACAAAAGTTCCTTCTAAAACTGAATGATACTACAGAACATTAAATACAAACTTGAACTTTGATTATTATATTTCATATTGTTGAAACCAGCGAACATTAAGCTGATTGTAGACAGGAGATTATAATTTATCAATTTCAGCTATCAAAAGAGTAAAAAAACGTACGTAGCATGCTCAGCGAGCGTAAAGTAAACGTAATGCGCATGGTCAGCGAGAGTGAAATAGATTCACTATAAGTTACAAGATAGGTTAACTACCCAAAAATCAGCTATTTCACGAGTTCTTAGTACGTGAAGAAACTCTTCTTCTCTGGAAAATGAAATATCATGCTCTTTCGATAATATTATTACCAATTCTGCGTAAATCATGTAGTGTAGTGATCATTATGGTAATCTTCAGAGTTGAAATATTCAGACTTGAGATATTCAGCTCTGTTACTCTGTAGACCTGCAACCAAATGTGAAAAAATGTTTCTGTGAATATCACTGACCTTATCATTTTGAGTTCTCAATGGTCACATTGGAATATTCTCTTATAGATCGTCCTTTTCTATTCAATTGAAGAAACGTTTATCAGAATTTATATGAGTTTCATTGTAACAAAGAAGTGATTATATTGTTGAGTGTGGGGAATATTCCCATGGATGTGAACATTGAACAGCGACGAAAAATAGTATCAACCAGTGAGCGAAAAAAAGGTTTATGAGTTAGTATTTCTTATTCAGTGAATTGACAAATTGAATAAAACTTTTTATGTTGGATCGAACTTGTTGGAAGATAAGTGGAATATTGAAGGAGGAATCAAGATGCTGGAGCGGCGTGAAGTACATTGTTTACTGTCTGCGTCAAACTTTGTCTTGGTCTGGAGAAGGCACAGTAACAACTTGAGCAAACTTTGAAATTTCTAGAGTACCTGTATAACATACAGGATTTTACTTACGAGGATCATCCTTCTACTAACTACTTCAAGGAAGTTGATTTCTCTCAAGATTTGTTCTAACTTTTCCTCTAGTCACTCCTAATAATAGCTCCGAATCCTTGTATCTAGGAGTAATTCGAGAAGTCTCAATTTATTGTACCAGAATATTTAAACTCTGTTCCAGCTCCATTGTGCTGACTTTCTTATTCCACTGAATAATTACATCACCTTGATTAAATTGAGTTACAGAATCTTCTATGAGTCCTGATAATAATATCTCCAGGTTATCATAAACAACAGGCTCTTCGCCATAGTTGGTACAAAACCATTGAAAATCAGACATATTTTTTGCTTCATTATATCTATTCTGGGATAATGGGGAACAGAATGAACTAGTTTATTGACTCCTATCGGCTTTGACAGTGGCATTGGATTGATTTTACTAAATTGTTATTGTCTCAGTTATAGTACAGTATTGCACTACCACTGAAAGAAAAAAAAATAGTGTATAGTCTTGTATTCTGTATTGAGTCGGAGTAAGTGACTCAACGAAAACCTTCATTGATGAAGTATTGGATGAGTATCAGGTAGTAAATGACTGGATCTATTTATTAGGCTACACCATGAGAATAAAAAAAAATAATTTAAAAATAAAAATTATATCAATCAGTGCGCATTAGCATGTCATTTTAAAAGTATTATTGATTGAATTGATGCTGATGAGATTATCTCTAAGCTTGAATTCTTGATTCTTGAGAATAGAAATCATTGTTTTGAATGAACAAGAATATTCCATTCTTGAAACGTACGCTGAATTTGTCGGGAGCTAATTCAGCAATCATGACTTCCCCTAAATGAGTTCACATGTCGCCTGAAGCAACTTTCGTAAATTAAATTTGTTCGGTGCCACGTAAAAGTTTGCAATGACAAAAAGTTCATCTCTCCCAGCTTGCTGTGTTGACTGAGACATTATCGTGCTATGCTATAGTAATTATGAACCTCCCAGCTTTTGAATACATCCATCATTCGAGGATCAGCTAGAAAATTGCTTATCATTATCGAATCATTATAAACTCTATGAAGACATCACTGCTAGTTGAATTGGGATTGAATAAAGAGGATTTCTTAGTTATTTTTGAACAACAAGAGATGTATTTTCGTAACGGAGTTGCAAAACTAAATCCGCTTTTTTCAAGTATACTTTGCCAAGTAATCAGGATGGATGATGAAATGCATATTCTTCAAACTCATCTTTCACCAATGAGATCAGAAATTGAAAAATAGGCGACCAGTGGAGTTGAAAGAAATAGTATATTTCGCATCTAGGACGAAAATGTGCGTTTACCGGCTCGAAATCGCAGGCAGTAGGCCGAGGACTAGAAAAGATTGTGAGCCGGTAACACATTTTTGCCCGTGGTGCAAACGCTGTTTTTCGCCACACCAAAAATAAAATAATATATACAATATTTGTTTATTGGGCACTTCCGTATTTCATTCATCCAAATTATATTATATTATCGAAATATATTATCTTATTGCGTTTACTGATTCCGTTTCATAAGCTATTTTTTGAAACGTTCATATCCACATCATTCATCCAAATTATATTATATTATCTTATTGCAGAATACTTTATCCAGTTCTAGAAGTATAAACTGAATCCGTTTCATAAACTATTTTGTTGAAACTTTCATATCCAAATCATCCAATCAGAATCATCCGACATACAAGGTTATTTTCCAGCCCTAGGGCCGTAATGGTATATTTCGCACCTAGGGCCGAAAATTATACTTTTCTGGCTCGAAATCTGTTTTCAAACGCACGAAAACCAGCTCATTACATCCAAGTAGGGCGAAAATTTTTTTTTGTCATAGTCATTCAATTTCAGCTGTTTTACATCCATGAAATGAAGCTGGTAAACAGCAGCTGGTTGTAGAACAAATAAACATATGATTCTCATTACAGCATACTATACTGTAATAAAAACATATGTTTTCTTCATAGTCGAGTGTGTTTCTTATAGTGAGGTCCACGTTATAATGGCGGTGAAGGATTGGCAATACTGTTGCTGTCCTTTTCTATCATACAACAAAACAGATAGCGCTATCTCTCTCTAGCTTTGCAATGTTGTCTGTTTTCCAGAATATTTTATGTCTACTTTTGACAGTGACTGTACAAGAGTATACAAACAATCTCAGCCGCCATTTTTTTCTTCATCATATCAAAATACTCCAGTGCACAAGTTGTATAATTGATTAAAAATGTATTTTTGGAACAATTAAATAATTTTTAGACATTACCGTATGAAAAACACAAATACCTGAAATGACATTTTCTAAGTTGATAACTAACCATCCTAGACTTCATTCATGCTTCAGTTGGATAACACGGATAGGTTAGACCACAAAGTAGAAGGAAGTAGAAGTAGTAGGTGTGGTCTAACCACACCTTCTCTGTGGTTAGACCTACTCGTACCGGTATAAATAATATTGAAAGGTTATTTCAAACACAATTATTTCCATTAAAATTACTTATTTTTAATAGGATTTCTATTTTTCTATTATTTTTAGAAGACATTAGAATGGAATACCTATCAAATAACTCAATTTCTGTTTTTTTGAAATTCAGATTGGTGTATCACAGCTTTTCAAATTAGCCGCCATTCCAAGTTTGTATAAAAATAAAAATCTGATCTCAGTTATGAAAGCAAATTTTCGAATCAAATAATTATGGAAAAATATATTCTTGATTAATTTGACATTAAATTGATTATTTTATCAAGGAATGATAATTATTATTAGATTAAGTTTAATGGGATGAATTGAGTAACAGCTGTGTAGACTCAGTGGCAAAATGGAGAGACTTGGCAACGTTTTCTCCTATCTCTCTTCACTGCCATTATAACATGGACCTCACTATAGTTCCGAATTTGGACCAGCAAAACTGCCGCCTTTTAGCGCTCCAGATGGATGTTTTGTCAACTACAATTAATAAATTCCTGATTCGAAACTTGTAAACTAGGTTATGTCTATAGAATGCATGTAGTATTGTCAGCACAAGCAGGTAATGTTTTCTGTTTCTCAATTATTCTTTTCTAGATTATTATGACAAAAATAGTGTGAGTTACTTGGACGTGAATGTCTTTTGCAGTGCTCGAATGAAATTCTAGTCTCGGCTAACGCCTCGATTGGAAACATCATTCTCGCCTGCAAAACGGCCCTTCCCGTCCTTATGACTTAAGATACTATACTGATCTGGTCAGAAAACGATCACTTTTGGCTTCCATATGACGCACGAAAACCAGCTCAATTCATCCAAGTGTAGCAAAAAATATTTATCACCGGACAGACGGCTGACAATGTGTTTGAAACTGTGAAATTTCATGCCGATATACCACAGGTGAAAAAGCACACTATAAAGTAACTAGAAGTAGTTTCAATGGTTGGATGAGAGCCTGTACAACATGATGAATCGAGATAAACGTGTTATTATTTTATTCAAATAGGAGAAGTCAGAGTAGTTGCATGAGCTATGTTATATTTGAGAACTGTCAGTGACAAATGTGCCAAGTGTTTACTATCGTAGCTCTGAAAAGAATAAACATTAGGGATGGGTATCGAAAGGCAAAACATCGATGTTTTTCCACCTTAAACATCGATAAGTGAAAAACATCGAACAGTAACCATCGATGTTTTCAAACATCGATGTTTTTAAACATCGTTGTATCACCCTACGTTATTACGGATGATGCTATGAAGACTATTATATCCTTGATCCTACTACTACTATATCCTCTGAGTGACTCAGAATGTATAAATTAATTCCCTTTTTTATGTACATGTAAAAGAAAGGGACAGATGACTTCAGTTGTGATTTTTGTTCAGAACAACTACATAAATCAATACAATCAATTCTTTCATTGTAAAATGTTGTTAATGTGTTTGAAAAAAAGCTTTTTCCAACTCATGATAACCATTGCTTGACATAATTGCAAATAAACGTAATTTTTTCATATTAATGATATTATTTTATCAATTTAGTGATTAAAAATAAAAACTGGAAGATTGAGCAAACATAATAGCTGTTCTAAGTTGTGTAGTAGCACAGATGCAATAGCACAACATAAGTTGTGCAGTAGCACAGCAATGCCTACTTCAGTTCAAAAAAACACACAATTTTTCCTAACATAGTGAATTATTCTTTTATGTAGAAGAGTTTGATTAATTTACTCAATCACTAGTCACTGGAAAATATATTATTTTCCAATTTTTCTTTGAGACTATTTTAGAATGATAATAGCTACCAAATAAGAGTGATGAAATTGAGCAAGTGATGACTTGAGGAAGAACTATGAGGCTTTTTTAATGCAAATCGACCTCTATTATTGAAGATTTTCATAAAATATGTGCAATTCGAATGAATAATTATTTATTAATCAGAAAAATTCATTTATAAAATTATTACAAACACCTTTTCAATCCAGAAAATGAAAATTTTGTATGAGCTTATATAAGAGGTATTCAATAAAAATAGGGATTTTTTTGTATTGGCTTATCAAAAAACATGAAATAGATGAAATGAACAATACGATGAAGTAAGATTGAGCTTTGTAAATTTAACATAAAAATTTAATATTTAAATACAAAATACTGCAGTTTGATAGATTTTGAGAGTTTCTACTGTGCCAGAGCTGTACGGCAAATTATGGAAATTCTGAAGAGAGCTGTAGCAGGAATAGAGGGTATCCAGCGATGCTGGATATGAGAGCTGACGTGCAGGCACCCGTCTTTTATGTTCAGAGCTGTAGTGAGAAATGCAGTATCCAGCTTCTGGATATAAGAGCGCAAAGGGTTAATCTCCTCTTCCATCCTAACTTACCTCCTCTGTGAATTGAAAATTTTCAAGAATAATGTATTATTATTTTTGTGAATAATACCTTGACAAGAATGAAAATACAATTTGGAAGCTTGGAAAATATATTGAAAATTGTAATTTTCAAGTTTATTCTGAATTTTCCAAAGTAAACTTTGATAGTTAATTATTTTTTGCGGATATTCCGCATATTTGCTAATTACAGTTGGACAGCTCCTGAATATTGAAAAGTGAACACTCGTTGCTTCAAATGATTCCAAAACTGACAAGGCAAACTATGACATTAGAAAGTGCGTTACTTAAGGATTTATTTCCATGTGAATGGAATTGATTTGAGTCTACTTTTAGGCTCAACTCACACTTACGCGACTCAGGTCGGGAAGAGACTCGACTCTAGTCGAGATCATGTGTTTCCAAATGGTGACACTCAGACCAGTCGATTCTAGTCTCCGCGACGTCACCATTTGAAAACACAACATGCTCTCAACTAGAGTCTAGTCTCTTCTCGACCGGAGTCGCTTAAGTGTGAGTTGAGCCTACTCTAGATAGTAGATTACTTTCCTCAACATCTGAGACAATTTGTTTTCATTTTAATGATGGCTATTCTGAAATTGACATGACTGAAGGATACAAAAAACCTCTTCATCTCAAGATAATCCTCTTCAAAGAAAAAAAACCTTAATTAAATTTAAAAAAATTAGAATTGTTTTTACTCTGTAGTTAAGAAAAATATCGGATGACCGATGTCTAGGTAAGACCATCGATAAGTGAAAAACATCGAACAGTAAACATCGATGTTTTTAACATACCCATCCCTAATAAACATCCTATGTTTGAGTGTAGAACCGGTTCCACCAAGCTTGGTCAATACATTTAATAATATAATAGATTCAATAATATATATTATACAGGGTGATTCATAATTATGGTAAAATATTTAAATACGTGATAGTAGAGGTAAAAATAAGAAAAAAAGTTCATATAAACATATATCCATAAACGCTTCATTAGCGAGCTATACAGGGTGAAAGATTTCGCCTGGAATTCAGTTCCTCTGGTGAAATACACCGATGCTGAATTGTTTGGGGACTAGTTTTTGGAAAACTTATGTTGGATTCATATGGAAAAATATCTGAAAAATTGCATAAAACTAGTCTGGAAGCTGTAGTGTGAGTAGTTTTTGAGAAAAAAGTTGAAATATGCAAAAATCTAAGTAGAAAAAGACAGACTTCTACGTTTGATGCCTAATAACTTTCTTTAATGATCAGTAAACAAATAATTTCACGCAATAAAAACTGTAGAGAATTTAATTCTGAAAAGAATTATGTAAGCTGTGTAAACTAAATTTGAATAAAAGTTGAATAAAATGTATTCTTATGTAGTTAATTACACCACAAAAATTTGCTGTTGGAGAGAATTAATAACTGAGGAGAGAACTAATAACTCATAGGTTGTAGCTGATTGCAAATAAAACATGGATTTTAATAACAGCTGTTCCAAAAACAGCTGATTTATTAGGTTTTAAAAAAGAAAACATTTAAAAGAAATTATGACCTGAAAATTATTTTCAGAAATATTTTAGCTCACTGTTGAACAAAAAAAAAACAAACTGTAAGTTAGGCCTACTGTAACCGCGCTGTGTTTTTTGTTTAATTTATTAACCAGTTATTTGTAACCATTCCACTTTGCTTTTGTGTTAAGTGTTAACTTTTTAAAAAATGGCAGGTAATCTTAGACATTATTCATAGTCCGAATTAGCTGACATGCATTCAATGCATGGAATGGGACACTACTGTAATAGTACTGAAGCAAGACGTTTGTATCAAGAGAACTTTCCTAACCGAGTATGTCCAAGTTCAAGGTTTTTTGCTACTATTCATCAACATCTGTCTGAAACAGATTCTTTGATATCCAAAGATCACATTTATGCAGACAGACCCCGATCTACTATGACTGTTGAGTTAGAAGAACAAGTTCTTAATGAAATTTTTGAACATCCAGAGAAGAGCACAAGAGAATTGTCAGTGCAGTTTAATGTCAATCAATCTATTATTCGGAGGATACTAAAATAGCAACAATTACATTCATACCACCTCCAGAAAGTTCATACTCTATTGCCACGAAACTGTATTCCCCGTGCTGGTATTTGCCGATGGTTTTTAGTAAAACTTGTTTACCCAAACTTTTTAACAACCGGTTTATTTACCGACGAGACACACTGTACAAGAACAGCTATCGTTAACGTCCACAACCAACATATTTGGTCAACTGAGAATCCTCATGCCATCAATCCTAATCTTCCACAACATCAGTTTTCAGTAAAAATTTGGGCAGGAATCATAGGAGATCATCTGCTTCTGTTCGAGCTTCCTCCCAGGCTTAATGGCATAATCTACTAGTCTTTTGGTATAAGTTTGATGTCATTTAGATTTGCTACTTTCATATAAAAAGAAAAAACTTTCCATAAAAAACCGAATATTTTATTTGCAATCAGCTACAACTTATGAGTTATTAGTTCTCTCCTCATAAAACAGCGAATTTTTGTGGTGTAATGTACTGCATAAGAATACATTTTATTAAACTTTTATTCAAATTTAGTTCACACAGCTTACATAACTCTTTTCAGAATTAAATTCTCTACAATTTTTATTGCGAAAAATTATTTTTTTACTTGTCATTAAAGAAAGTTATTAGGCATCAAACATAGAAGTCTGTCTTTTTCTACTTGGATTTTTTGCATAATTCAACTTTTTTCTCAAAAACTACTCACACTACAGCTTCCAGACTAGTTTTATTCAATGTTTCAGATATTTTTCCATATGAATCCAGCATAAGTTTTTCAAAAACTAGTCTCCAAACAATTCAGCATCGGTGTATTCCACCAGAGGAACTGAATTCCGGGCGAACTCTTTCACACTGTATAGCTTGCTAATGAAGCGTTTATGGGTATATGTTTATATGAACTTTTTCTCTTATTTTTACCTCTACTATCACGTATTAAAATATTTTACCATAATTATGAATCACCCTGTATATATTATATATAATAATAATTGTCACGTGGTAATTTAAAACCACCAAATATTTTAAAATGAACCAATGAAATGTAATAGAACTATAAAATTGGAAAGAAGGTAAGACCTACTCAAAGGATAAATCAACTTAAATCAAGTATCATTAGCGATTAGGAATAATAGCGTTATCAAAAACGATAGGAAAACATGTATAATTGTGATTTAATAATCATGAGAACCCATTGGTAAGATCAAAAAAAATTATAAAGCGGCATACTTATTATTGGCGGATTATAAAAAATAAAATGCATGAACATTGAGGTTAGAATTATTTGTTTACATTTTGAAAAGAATTAGTCGATCTTGGATAAATCGATAATTATTAGTATCAATACTGAACGAATCAGCTGATTATTCGATCAACCCATATAACAGGTTGAATTATATAAAATTTACTCATAAAGGATATATTATGTATACTAAAGGAAGTCGATGTGTAGAAATACGAACATCCATTATTTCTGTATAAATATTTATTATAATCTAAAAAAGCATGATAAATCAAGAGTATACAAAACTCATATAAAAACTAAATGTATTAACATCGCATGTTAGGATTTATTTATGAAATCAATTTAAGATAAACACTCCATACATTTGTATAAAAATTCTTTTTTAGTTAATTTTTTCTATTATAAAGCCGAGGAAGCCCTGATTCCCAAGGCAACCAATTGCATTGAGTTTATTAAATTGAAGGCCAATCAGAGAGTAGCTTACAGAATTATTCGTGGAAGAGACAAATTTTTCTGAAAACCTCCTTCTTCTGGCTTAAGATCCCGACCTGAGAGGATGCACATGGAGTTTAGGGTTCTTTCTTCCTCTTTTTAAAATTTTAAAACTATTAAGCCAAACCCTTTTTTAATGTAAAGTATTTGTATTAAATGTCAATTATCTGTGAACTCAGTGCTGTCAAAGAGTTCGTAATTTGTAAAGATTCCCATAAAAATATCTTTAATTCGAAAAAAACTTATAAAAATCTGGATCACGCGTTAGCCCAGCAGTGACGAAAAGGAGCCTACCTAATTAATTATTGGAAATAATTAATTCAATCCACGAGACCATCTAGAACTTCAGTTCAGTGAGTGATAAGTCAAACGAGCTCGTTTTTTCTACGTTCAGTGGGGTAATTAATAAAAAAGCGCTATTCAAATTAACTTGAATTAAATAAAAAGTCACCACGTGTTGAATAATATCACATAGTTCATAAGAACATTTTATACATTTATTTAATATATGTAGGAAGCTTACTTCCATGCACCGCCCGAATTCATATAAATCCCTGAGATCTCATGTTTGAATATTGATTTATTAATTATAATTTGTTAATTGACCAAAGTATATCATATCAAACTTATAGACCGAACAGGTTTTTGTTTGCAGAATTTGCAGAATTTTGTATTGATTGGAAGTATAAGTATCAGTATTAAATATAATATATTTATGAATTTGAAACTCACTATTGTGAATATTAGCAAAGCCTGTGATAATTATTCAGATTTTTGAAAAAGATTATTTAAGTGAATTATCGAATATTTTATGCACATCTTTTTTATGGGAATATATTTTGTGTTTTATGTCAGCATACAAACTCATAGAATTTTTTATTATATCCTAACTCATCTCGTGATATACAGTTTGAGCTGTTTTAATACCAACAAATATTTAGCATCACTTAAAATTATTGAATCAAGTAATATTAATCTTATTCAGAGCACTCAATATTTATCATCCTTTGATGATATTCATCTCATCTACCAGAACAAGTATATTGAGAAATTATATTAATAAGGTTCCAGTTATATCATATAAGGATCCAGAGAGCTTCAAGAACTGGCGTTGTAAGTTCTAAGGAATTTTGGAAGGGTATATTGGTGAATACTTGTATTCGCAACGAGCGTTTTAAGAATCAACTAGAAACAACTATAGTTGATCCTTATTATTCTCTAGTGATACATGGTTACTGATAATCAGTCATCAAATATTCTTTTATATTGTAGAGCTTCACGCCCTCGCTAGCAATAGCACCATGCCTCATGCCTCATGCTTCATGCTTCATTCCTCATGCCTCAAGCTTCATGCCTATAACTTGCAGCTGACCGACACGCCGCTAATATATTATTGCAGTGGTTTTGACCCTCCAGCTTATTTTATATGTGTTGATAACTCTTTTTCTATGGGCTACAAATTTTTCATATCCTATTGAGGCTTCGAGCATATAAACTCATAGAACAGATCTGTGATCAATTACAATGAACGGGATCTATTATACTCATACTAATACATGATATTCATGGAATAATTTTCAGTCAATTCAACTTTCCTTGGACATAACTTTTCAATTGAATGTTTCACATGATTTATTTGTAAATTGAATCATTCGATCTCACATTAAGGATCTGAGAATTACTCATACATGGAATATAATAATTATTTCAATCGAATTCTCAAATAAATGAAATTGTGGATCATCATCAAATTATTGATCAGATTATAAAATTATCAGGGCCTCGGCTATTGGTGACAACTCTTAACTACTTATTATCGAGAACTCCAATCTAATCTTACATTGTATGCTCATTGAAAATTATCATTCACTGGAAGAGCTTTAAATTTTAAAGTATCTCATTCAAGGTAAGAAGTATTTTTTTATGCAGAAGAGAATCACTCACCATAGATTGTTTGATAATATCCCAGGAATCTATCATCGAATTCCATCAAAAAGCTCGGAACTAATTATTACATTCAATAACATTGATTGAAGCTCTATGAGTCTCTTGTGACTATAGAATTGCATAACAGCATCTCAAGATCAATGAGAAATGTTCAATGTTTATACATTCAGGGATTCATGTGATTGCATTTGCACTAGAATACCAAATCAATTTTCGGCCTGAATAGCAAACGCGCATGATCTTTTGATGTGCATTACAGTCTGCGCTTTGTTATTGTCATCAGTGAAGCAGATTTGTATCTAGCAGAGCCGTAATTCGATTCTACCGAGCGAAATTTCAGTCTCTATGCAGTCACTCACTTCGGCCTCCTTTGGGTATAAAGCGAATTCTGCAACTTCATCCAATCTTCAGTTATGGAAATGAACACAGAATCAATAGGGTAAATGCACTGTTGAAAATATAGTCAACCTAGAATGCCTAGAGCCATACTAATATAAAAAACCACTCGTGAATCAATGTAAATGACAATGAATCAGCATCTTATTCCTATTGGTTTCCAGAGAGCATGCGCAACTCTATATTGACCATGAAGGAGACTTCTCATCAAAAATAGTAACAGAAAAATTTGTTTTCAGCATCTTGTGAGAAAATCATTCGTGGTGTTGAAATGAATATTTTCAACAAAGGAAAATTATTCTTGGAGCAGTACTTTTTCATCAATATGACTGGGGAGACATTCTCCTCGTCCATATCTAAATCCCTCTTCCAAGAATTGAATTGAAACTGGAATTTATAATAATTTCAATGATTTTAATGATGTGAATGGTTGTTAGTGGTTGGTATAAGTTGGAGGGTGGACTAGAGCTCTCCTTGGAAAAAAGGTTGATTGTAAAGGACTAAAGACGTTTATGTGACTGTTCAGAGTTCAGTCATGTGTGGACGTTGAAAGCATTCGAGACTCATTATCCATGATCATCACATTTTAGGCCAGGGTTTGGGTGCATTACTGGCAGCAGTGGGGTTGGTGGCATTAGTAGGGTCAAAGAACAGGAAGACAGAGCGTTCTGCATTAGCCGCAATAGATTAATCCGCTTTTCAGCTTTAAGAACTGGAGGTGCACCCTTCCAAGGGCTGATTGATGCTACAAAAAACATGAGGGGCTACTACTTAGTTTTGTCGGGTTCCAGTTACATCGCTACGGTCATCTCAACATAATGGGATCAACGATGCATTGAGAGCAGCTCAAGTTAAATTTGCAAAACGTTACCGGTCTCAATGTCGACTTTTTCTGGCTTAATTGAGTTATCTCCTACTGAAGAAGGGTAGCTCCATAATACTATAGTAAGTTTATCAATTAAATTATGTGAGGGAAATTGATGGGAAGATGAAAACATGAGCTGAGTGCACTATAATTATACAGGATTACAGATATCTAGAAAAGTCTTATATTGATGAAAGTTGATTGTCTTGAGCAGAATTACGAGTATATTGGAGATCCATTTTTCTGAATGGGATTCATCGAAATAGAGCAAACGAATCAAGATCTTCAATAAACCTCCACGTTTACCTGGTGACCAGGCTGTATAGTTGGGTCATATTGTCTGATCTATTCATAGATGAATGGTTTGCTATCGCATCCTCTTCCAAGACGGGCATGAAGCATCATGAAATCATCAAGGCGAGTCGAATAGAGAGGTTTATGTTTGATCAGCTATGGGTCACCCATCCACGCTACAGCTAGAAAAAAGCTTTAAGTAAACTGCTCGTGAGCAGAGGGTCTTCACTTTTGATTGTGTAATTTCTGAAAGTTATTATCCGGTTTGCCCCATGAGGCTCATACGTGAGTGTAGCAGCCGTTTTCCATCAGAGACCCTCTGGCAAACATTCCGTATTTTTGCAACCCTCTTTCAGCCATTGAGAAACAAGTAACACATGTAGAATTTTTTACGCACTCGCGAATAAAGCTGTAACATCATAATAATCCCCGCTTTCATGCGTTCAGGTTTCGGGGAGGGGTAACTGTTACAAATTATTGAAGCGTGTAACTTCGAACCAAACGCACAAACATTATAAACACACAGTTTCTGCCCGCGGCTTTTCATATTGTACATTGCAAATAAAAGGTATCCTGTCCTGCTGAATAGTATGAATACAAAATTATTTTATTGTATATGAAGCATTTGCAGTCGATCGATTGTGTCTGCAATGGTCGGTTTAAGTCAACTAGATGGTATTTCACGCATCAGAGAAGACAATATTGAATTTATAAACTGTCAGCGTCAGAGTGAATTGTGACTCGTTTCAGATCAATTAGTTTTATTCTTCTAAATTATAATATTCAATGAACAGTTCAATCATGTTTTATAGATTAATTTCAAAGCCCTGTTATAGAAACACAACTTGAAAATTTAGTTAACAGAGAATTGAATGAATTCATGTGAACATCCAAAATCTATCATTGATCATATCAATCATTTCAGATATTATGCCCTTTACATATTATACTTCATTATGTGAATAATTCATACTTTAAAACATTCATCATAATATAATATTCTAAATCTTCACCGACTATTATAATTATGTGCTTCACTTTATAATTGCAATTATTACTTTTGTACTTCTTTGTACGGTTGTACCTTGACATGATCATGAGGCAAGAAGAATGAAGAAAACAATCCTAAACTCGGAATCTTTGATCAAACCAAAAAAGTTATCAACTTTCATTTCCTCAACAACAAAACTTTTTTGATAAGCTTTTCTGAGAGCGAGAGATTTATGGGGATACATTGAACGACACAAAAACCTTCCAAAGAATTGTAGATTGGATGTCAAATACCTTGGGATACAGGATACGTTCAACTTATTGATAAAGATCAATATCTCTTGTGATCGAAAGTTGTATTATTCGAGAACAGAACATTCTTGAACGTGAGTTTCTCTTAGAGAATTCGACTCCCGAAATGTCGAAGCACACATTCGTAATTCACACTCCATTAAGTTGATTTGGTAGGGTGCTTTGCCATACTATTATCAGCCATATAGTGACATTTATCGTTGTATTGCCGTATACACGTGCTCTATCTTCATCATTTCCCACATTGTGCTAGATTATAAAGGGCGATTGTATTTCGAACTGACCGAGAATGATGAACTGCGGCATTTCTTACTCGTACATGATAAACTGGAGCAATAGAATGCTCTCCAGCTTCACGCTAATAACAACACTGTAGATATTATATCGATTCAGGAATAGTGGGAGGAAAAAAATACTATTTTGAAGGCATTGCGTTCTGTGTGCATGTTTTATATGAGAAAAAATTATTCTTCAAATAAAATATTCTCACTGCAATCATTTCTGTTATTTGTTGGACAAATCCTTCAGGATCAAACAGACTACGTGACTTAGATTATGTGACAGTACATTACAATATTCATACAGATTCATGGAGATTGACATTTTTCACGGTTATCTTGAGAGTATTTTATATATCGGATGAGATAAATCAAATCTGTTTAAAGGAAGGGATCAGGATAATATTTGTGATAATTTTAGATAACGAACAAAATCAGAAGGTTTCCATGCAGTTCTCCCGAAATTGGATAACAAAATCATAGTCATGACAATAATAATAATAATATCATCGATACCGATTAATTGTATAAGCGAGAAAAATATCTCAAACTACTCTGACTATCAATTCTGATTTGTTGACTTGTATACTAAACTCCGATTGGTCTAGAATTGGCTAGCATTATAATGACAACTTGATAAAAGAGTCAGATAATAAATGTAAGGCGGCCTGGAAAATTATAAACAATGAGTCAAAGCAGAAAGTTTCATAAGTTTGGATAGATTCCTCCAGAGACCCTGTTAAAATGTTTTTAAGGCAGAAGAAGGCTCTGCGATGCATAGGGGGATTGAAATTCAACGAATCATGCAGAGAAACTTTAAAACATTTGGGCATTATGACCCTGGCTAACATGTACATCTTCAGCACTGTGATTTTCATAAATGAAAATGGAAAATACTTTATCAAACAATCTGAATTTCATGAACATGATACCAGGGCAAAGTTCGATTTGGTAAAGCCCACAATAAGACTGCACAAATCCTACAAAAGCCATGAATATCAATAGTTCGTACTGTTCAATAAACTGCCCTCAGTAATCAGAAACCTTCCAAAAGATAAAATGTTCAAGAAAAAAATGAAGGAGCTTCTAAAAACTAGGGTGTTCTATACATTAGAGGAGCGAATTCCTCCTCAGCAGCGAATTTTTCACCACATAAAAAATTGTAAAGTAGTCTTGTTATGGCAAAGTTCTTTCTTGTTATCTTATGCTGTTTTATGTTATATGATGTTGTTTCATGTTATGTGACATTTTTTTTATATTGTACCGTAGCCCATGTGAGTTACTTCATCTACGTAAATGTCTATCACTTTCCTTTGTACCTGACCGACGTGACGAGATCCATGTATATGTTATATATTTGATGATCAATAAAATGTATTCTATTTAAATAAAAAATTGTGATTGATGTTTGTGTATTCTCACAGGCGCGTTCGTGATCTTGTGGCGACGAGGCAGCGCCGTGTTGACAGCCGACAAAATCATGGTGACCAGAGACGAGCGATATCGCCTCGTCGACGGGTTCAACCTGGAGATCGGCAACGTGATGCCGCAGGACGCCGGTGACTACGTCTGTCAGATCGGCGACGGTGACACACGCGATCAGATACACACAGTCGAAATACTAGGTGAGTAGCCTACGTCAATATAACTAAAAAACATTTTCTCCTGGAGTTCGAAGGAATAATAATATCACTTCATAATAATCATGAATCAGTTTCTTTTAGAATACTTACTTAGAATAGTTACTTACTCTTAGAATATCGAAACTCAATAGATCGCTTTTTTCAATATACACTCAAAGACGGGGAACTAACAATAGAAAATCTGGTGTGGCGCACTCACACAACTTTCCTTGCCGTTATGAAAATTGATCACCTGACGTAAGTATATACGCGCATCTCAAGTCTTCTATCCAAAGATCTGTCAGCTGGTGACAGAAAAATAACGCTGGAGACACACGGAGTCTGCTATCTCTTCATAGTGAATGATTCAATAGAATCAACAGTTGCCAACAGTTTGCATTATTGAATAAACACATTTTCTCGAATTTCAAGCTTATTTCCAATTTTAGGTGAAAATGTCACGAAACATTAATTGTAGAGATTTACATGCTCAATCCTTTCCACTTGAAATTTTTTGTTTAAATTGTATCTGAAGCCTGATAATTGGGAATCTAAAATCACACTATGCATTGATGGGGCGGAGCTCCTGGAATTTTCACAGATATGAGATTCGTGGCAGTTGATAGAGCTTATCAATAACTATTCTAGGTATGAATTTGATCAAAATCGTTGGAACCGTTCTCGAGAAAATCGCGATAAACCCTGTTTTTGACAACATTTTCGTCATTTTAGCCGCCATCTTGAATTGGATTTGTTCGAAATTGTTCGTGTCGGATCCTTATAGGGGATGACCCTAAGTTCCAAATTTCAAGTCATTCCGTTAATTGGGAGATGAGATATCGTGTACAAAGTCGCACATACACTTATACACACACACACAATACAGACCAATACCCAAAAACCACTTTTTCGGACTCTGGGGACCTTTAAACGTATAGAAATTTAGAAATTGGGGTACCTTGATCTTTTCGGAAAGCAATACTTTCCTTACCTATGTTAATAGGGCAAGGAAAGTAAAAGAAATGATAATTCGGCCATAGTGATAGAATAAGAAAAGGTTATTATAATAATTGGAATAGGAAGATTCTGTTATCTCCAGAGCTAAACGTTAGATTTAACAAAACTATGAAGGGTTCTGCATCCTTCAATAATCAAATTTAACTGGAAAAAGATACACTACAGAGTGAATAACGCTTCGATAGTGGTTTTCAAACGCAGAAACTCGTGACTTATAAGGGATTCAAAGGCAAAAATATCCATTATATTCAATAACGTCTTGCCATTCAAAAGGAATTCCAGTTTCAATCTTTATTGAGCAAAATTTCTTCTCTGGTTTGAAACGATGAAACATGTGAGACTGCTAGTCTATTTTTGTGACAACCTTTGAATACATGATTCAAAGGTTTTCATGCAGGCTATTCTCAGAGTGCTGGTGAAAGCCTTGCTAGAGAATTAATTCGATCGTCTACGACGAACAAAGATGACGGTGCATGAAAAAGGAAAAAGGTGAAGTCGCTTTTGAAACCTTTCATAAAAGTGAAAGATGAATTTTCCAGAATCTCCATTGTGGGAACAGCAAGGAATAAATCTTCTAAAGCACTATTATTGCGGCGGTAAGCTGGTCGTATACGGCGTTTCAACATGGCATGCATTGCTCTAACATTATGAGTAAGGTTTGGAACTTTCCAATAACATACGAATTGAACTTGTGCAATTATCGACAGCGTTTATCGGGAAAGCTAGCTAAAAAGTTTGAAGCTATGCCACTAAGGGCGAACAGTGTCCCATCTGTCTTATCGGCAAATATTTCCAGCCATTGCAAGGCACGCTGCGCTGTAAAAAGGCCACCGTCATGAGGTTCGTTTTACGTACCATTAAAAATTCATAATCCTCTTTGCTACGCCCAGCTCTGCTTTGGACCTCTTACAGTTCCCACACCACTAATAGATCCTCCAATTTTCAAGATAAGTTGTGCCAAGCTACCGGGCCTAACCCGACAGAGGTCAGCTTTGCATAATGGAGGGAAAATTTAATAAGTGTCATTACTCTCTGGAATGCCCTCTAATTACTTGTGTAGAAGCTCCTATTTGTTCCGGCACTGTTAAAGTGGCTGTTTAAGCGTTACAAACGAATGAAGGCTTAACGCTGTGTAATCTTCTGCAATAATCTCTCCATGCTTCCAAACTGTTCAAGAAGATAAGCTCCAAAGTTTATTGATCAACTATGCATGGGGCTCTCATAAATAATAATTTAATAAAAAAACCAATCTGAAATATTCCAGACAGGCTTTTAGAATGTCGAAGCTATGAGCTTCAAGTTCTTTGAAAGTTTTCTCTTCAATCGATACTGAAATCCAATAAAATTTAAGATTGGAGAAATTAAAATATCATCTTAATACTTTGAGAAAACATCTTCATCTCATCGTAAGAATCAGTGCAGGAGAACAGTGATTTCATTCTCCATTGAGTAGTATCCTTGTCAAACCATCCAATTTCATTAGATTCATAAAAGAATCGTGCTCATGAACGATCGATCTTCTGGAAATGGGTCTCTTTATAGGGTTTGACATGAATCTTATTTTTCGTAAGTCATATGAATAGGTCTATATAAAACTCAATGAGTACATGCTATTCTAGATGAATGGATGTGAAAGTTATGCTTTCGGAGATTGAAATGGAGAAAGTTATATTTCTTCATCACAGATTTTGAGCCTAAATGCCTAAATGGATGGAATGAGAATTTTAATGGATTACTTTCAATAAATAACCTCTGGAGTAATAATGTTGCACCAACGGCTCTCAAGAATTATCTGTTCAAGAAAATATTGGATGGAACCGTGAAAAAAGTATCCTGGAAAATTTGATGAGGAATTCTCATCGAATCTCGATTCGGGAGAGGCATTGAAATGAGAGCTAATGAATATGGAATGAGCAGCGCCGCCTCTGTTCAACATCGCATCCCCACTCAATCAGAAATTACACTTTGCGGAAGAACCAAGTGAATAGCAGACGGCGGCGGAGAAAAGGATTTCGAAGAAACAAAAGATAGCTTTCAGAGGAGAATGGATTAATTCCGTTCCTCTCTTGTCAGTCGAGCAATGTACAGACTGCTCTGGTAATAGAGATAATCATTTGGATGACAGAAAAGTCGATAATGTTATAATAATGATAGAATGAGTCTTTCACTTTAGAAGCGAATTGAAACCCTTTCGGATTGCTCGAAAGAGCTTTCTCGTTCCTATAGTCTTCGATATTCATTTGTTCTCCAATAAATTCCGAGAGGGTTCACAATGAGGGTTTTGCTTGAACTTTACGAACATGGGTGGAATATTCCATCATCATGATCATCATTTCGATAATAATATGGTAAATCGAATAATAATGTGGACGTGAAAATAATTAATAGAAAAAATTCGGATCATACAGTTCATACAGTTCAGGTATTAGATAAGATATGGCCTTGTTGCTATGGATTTGGATCATGAACATCAGTTTTAATATCAATTTCTTTTAGCAGGATTATTTTAAATGGAGGACGCATTTTGAAAAAAAACTTCAATTAAAATAATAGATAAGAGAGTCAATTCTCAACAGATATCTTCATATCAACAGGAAGAGAAAATTCCAAAGTTTTTCATGATAATTATCTCAGTATCCCATCACACCAGGCAGCCAGGACGCGTAGCCGGCAGGGCAGCCAGGTCACGAAGTCAGCCGGGCGGATGTTCGTCACCTCGTCACTGGGCACCGTTTGTGACTGGGTTGTGAAAGCCGTTCCAAAAGCCAAGTCGTGGCTGCCCTGGTTTCAAACGATGCCCGGTGACTGTGATCTAGCTGCTTAGTCAAATAGAGGCCGAAAGTGACAATTTAAAAAATTGAATTTTTCCTTGGTAGATAATATCTGGTTGTAAATTCTCGAATATTTGTTCATCATTTAACCCATGTATTTATCGAGAGTAACATGGGTTTATACCTGAAGCGTTATTGGAAGTTTGGCAAGATCTTAAAGCACATGCTACAACAATGTTAGCAATACAAATCTTATCCAATCTAATCTTGATAGTAAAGTATAAACAATGATCCAGTGAATCTTATCCAATCTAATCTTGATAGTAAAGTATAAACAATGATCCAGTGAAGCAGAATGAATTTTTAAAGGGGTTTATTAACAATGGTGGATGCTAATTTATAACAAATTTCCTTTAAAGCTTGATGTTGCCGATGACCGTAGGATGGCAAAATAATGTATCTTATCTAATCTAATCTAATTTGATCTTTGAAGGATTCTCGAAATATCATTTTCTTGATCGGTAATATGTGAATTGAGTATGAGAGGCTTGGATGATACCATATAGGCTAAATTGTTTTTGAATGTGGCCCCTTACACTTAATCCTTCATATTACTTGGAATTATAATTGCTCTCAGCATAATCGTTTCCTCCCCACTCAATAACAATCAACTGCGTGCGAAATGTGGTGTGAGAGTGACAAAAGCCTCCAATTCTGTTTAGTGAGTTGTGAAAATAATGTTTTAAAACTTAATCAGAGACTTGTTTCAACAATGTAGATAGCACAGTCTTACTGGAGAGCACGGGATATTTGCAAGTGAAATGTGTCGTGCAGAGAAAGATAATTTGTCGGGAACAAGCGAATCGCGGCCGGAAGTAAATTAAGGGAAGTAACTACGCTTCATTTATATAAGAGAGGCAGACTGTGTAAGCGATAAATAAGAAACGGAGCTCCAGCTGGGACCCAAGTTCCTCGTCAGGCATCTCCCCTTCACCATCAACAGCCACCCCCTCCCCCACGGGGGACATCTCGACAAGCACCTGAGTAAGTTGTACAGCCTCCCCGTTGACACAAGGGGTGCGACCCCTCAAAAGAATTCCTCACTCCATGCACTTCTAGGACATTCGTTTCAATAAAGAGCTCTTCTCTCCTAAGCAATCCATTCGATTCACCCCCTTCCAACCGAAAATATTTCATAATGTGTCTCAATCATGAATTCAGATCATTCTTGTTGAGCTGACACCCTTCTAATCGTCGTCTCACCTCTAATTGAGACATAGCTCTCCTTGATGATGCTGCTTCGCTACTCTTCGATTATGCATGAGGCCATGATTCCAATAAACCCCATTCTTCAACTCAATGGAATAAAGATTGCTCTCATGGTAGGAACCGTTGTTTTCAGGTTCCCCTTGGTATTTAATTATGGTTATGAATTTCTCTGAATATCTGAATCTCACCTACAATCCTGATACAAGAGGATTAAAAATGATGTTCCAATCTCTTCCATCTAGTGAGAAATTGAACAAAAAGTTGACCAATTTATATGATGGATGATGAGTTACAAAGGGGATTTCACCCGATAGATAAATTTGTTTATCTGAATTTCAACTGACCATTTGAATTTTTTTCCAATAAGAAATGAGTCAGGTTGGATAGATTCCCTTGATAAATATTATCAACTATATTTCTTTCTATAATAATACCAGAGCAATCAGAATGACGTGCAACTAAAGCTTTGGCAAGTGAATTTGTGATTCAAAAACATGATTCAAAGATGTAATTTGGTTTCTTTGTTAATGTAGTGAATGCTACGTCGTTATAACAACATCCATTCATCAGAATCGATCTAATCGGAACTTCAAATTCCATTCGGAAAATCGTTCAAAGAGTGGCCCTTATTATGTGACTATCATTGTTATCACATAATAACTATGTGATTAAGTTGAAGGATGTGGTATATCTGTGATAGAATATCTCAGAATATTCTGAGATTGTTATCGATTATTAAAATATCAATTGGCTCTACCTTCTAAAAATGGTAATAGAAACTACTTTATTTCACAACAGAGGAAAGAGTTTTGTCACATACAAGTCGAGTGATAGTACTATGGCTGCTTGCTGATCATGATAGATTGTCAGCAAATGGTGGTCAGTTTCAATTTCATCTGCTCATCAAATGCGTATATGGCACTAGAGACATTGTCCGAACCAACAACCCACACACTGGTGTATGCTTTTCACACATCCATTACTTCTTCTGACATACAATGTAGATGAGTGTCATGTCAGCTATTCGAGAATAAACATTATCAACGTCATCAGAGAGCTTCAACTGAGTCTTGATGTAAAAACATAATATGATATTAGTTCATAGAAGCTCTTGAAGTGGTCAAAAATTCAAGTTCTGACTTCTAATATAGTTTCAAGAGTCTCTACACGTTGTTATAGATTCTACCCCTATCAATGCCATAGGTTATCAAAATCATCAGGCATATAATTTATACTATACGTTTTCCTGGTGGCAATTTTTGGCGGTGAGGGAGCAGGCTGTCATTATATGAAGTTGGTATTTCTGACTTGGAATACTGTTCACATAATTAGCAGCCACACGTGATAATGAGTGATACAATTTATAATCCATTTATCGATCAATAATGCACAATCATTCATTGAAATAAATGTGAGAGGGCCAACAGGCACAGCCAGAAACTTTTCCTTTCTGGGATTTCTATTTATATAGGCCCACTAGTTCAGGAAGTGGATGATGATTTTTCGCTGTATAGAATTTGTGTCCGAGCAAACAAGAAATTTTGAATTCAGTTAGATTGATTGATTGATTGATTGAGTACTTTATTTATGTAGATTACAATATATACTGGCTTATACACTTGTATACAATAGCTTACAATACAGCAAAGTTATAGATGAATTTACATAATATAGACTAAGAAAATAACTATTGAACTGTATATGATATGAAAAAGCAATTTGTAATATAATAACTATAGATAATAATCATATTGTTATGCATCTACATAAATTGGCGGAGCTTTGGACATATCAATGTCCATTCTTTGGGAAGAATATTAAAAATATCCTCCCCACTAACTCTCTACCAAAACGTTAATTTCGTTATTTAAACTAAGGATTTATTTATTAATGGAAATTTGTAAAAGTTTTAATCAATATGAATATTGAAGAGAAAAAAAACAGAAAATGATAAAGTAAAATAATTATATAGGTAGATAAGATCAAATAATTGATTAATAAAATGAAGTAGGCTGAAAGTAGATCAGGGTTATCAAATTTCAGTAATATACAGCAGTATGCAGTGGATAATTAAAATAACATGAGTTTATATAATATATATATATATACAATTCGTTCTATAACATGGTTTAAAGGTTTATATTGGTGGAATGGGTGAGGGATGGTTGTCATGTGATCGTTCGTTCTAGGGCCGGACAGTTTCAGTCATTTGTTCCAAAATATGTTTTTTTAAAGTCAGGTTGAAGCTCGCTCGGCTCTCGATAGACCTGATAGAAACAGGAAGTGTATTCCATGCACGACAGGCACTGACTAAGAAGGATTTTGTGAAAATAGTAGTTCGATGATTGGGTATCCTTAAAGTACTTTCTCCGGTTCTAGTATGTGAAGCATCTATCCTCCTACCTTCAGAGACAATTTGAAATCATCTTTAAAATAGTTCGGATTACCGTATTTCAAGATATCTCTAACAAGCTTGACTATTCGAAAAAGCCTCTGATCGGGAAGCTTCAATGTTGAACTAGCAATGTGGGCTGGGGTGATATGATCATGGCGTTGGAGAGAGTAGACGAAACGTAGACAATAATTTTGGCAACGCTGTAGTTTATCATTCAGAGTGACTTGCATATCATTAAGAACAGAATTACAATACATTAAATGTGGGAAGATGAGAGATTGAACCAATAATAATTTAATGTTTCTAGGGAGGATATCGTGCATTTTCTTCAATGCATGCATGGCTGAGAATACCTTTTTACAAGTTTTGTTCACTTGTTCTGACCAGTCAAGAGTATTATTCATAATAATGCCTAAATTTTTAACTGAGCTACAGTAAGGAATGTCATTACCGTCTACACTAACTTTGTGAATCGATTCAAGGTCAATATTGTTTATAAGACGAGAATATCCAATTATAATGGGTTGTGTTTTGATGGGATTAAGCTTAAGGCCATTTTTCTTTGTCCATTCCACTATCGAATTGATATCCTGATTCATTATTCCAACTGTTTCATTAATTTTTGTTATGGGACAGCTTAAATAGATTTGAAGGTCGTCTGCATAAGTATGGAAACTGGAGAATTTGATAATGGAAGAAAGGTCATTAGCATACAAAGTGAAGAGGAGAGGGCCTAAAATTGAACCTTGTGGTACTCCATGCATAACGTTTTTCCAAGTTGACTTTTTGTCACCGACAGATACACATTGTTTCCTACCTAATAGATAGGATTTAAACCAAACTAACGAGTTGTGACTGAAACCAAGAATAGCCAACTTATTCAGAAGGACTGTATGATCAACAGTATCGAATGCTTTAGAAAAATCAAATAGGGTGAGGATGGTGCATTTTCTTTGGTCCATAGCTAACCTTATATCATCAGTGACACGAAGCAGAGCTGTCTCAGTTGAATGGAATTTTCTAAAGCCTGATTGAAAGTTATGAAGCTTACTATTGTTGTCTAGAAATTTTACAACTTGAGCATGAATGAGTCTTTCTAGCACTTTGGACAATGCAGGTAAAATACTGATTGGTCTAAAATCCTCAACTTTATTGGGTGATGGAACTTTATTTAGAGGGCGAACCAGAGCAAACTTCCAGTTTTCAGGGAAAATGCCTTCTTCAAGTGACTTGTTGAAAATGTATGTAATGGTTGGTAAAACAGCAAATAACATCTTCTTGATAAATTTAATAGGAATTTTGTCTACACCCGTAGCATTACTATGAATACGTTGAATTGCTCTGAAAGTGTCTTCTTCTGAGATTGGATGGAAATGAAATTGATCAGTGATTGGTAAATCTAAGTTTGTAACCTGCTCTTCAAGATCATCTATATGATTAGCAATGACAACTTCGTCGCGTTGGTTAGAGTGTGAAACGAAATGGTCATTTATATTATTCAATGGTAAGTCAATTTGTGGATTCGATTTCTGTTTGCCAAGCCCGAATTCTTTTATTCCCTGCCAAAGTGATTTAGAGTCTTGTCTATTGTTTGTCATAAACGAATTCAAATACCTAATCTTTGAGTTCCGTAATTCCTGTTTAACCCTATTTCTAAGGCTCCTATACTCTATCAAACTGTCCAAGTCAAATGTCTTTTAAATTTTCTATGTGCTTTGTCTCTACGTCCCATCATCTTAAGTATGTCTTCAGTCATCCACGGTACTCGTCGTTTTCTATTAATCCTCCTTGTCACATAAGGTGCATGTTTGTCATACAAAGTCAAAGTCCAATTCTCGAAAGTCTTGACCATGTCATCAACTGAGGGTAATGCTTCAATTTGATGCCATGGAGTCTGAGCCACATCAGTCAGGAAGGCGGCTTCATCAAAGTTTTTGAAGTCTCTATAAGTGATAATTTTCTGTTGTGGCTTGGGTATCTTATGGGAAAGTACACAGTAGATCAAATCATGTCTAGAAATAGCTGGGACTGAGATTTGGCCTGCTTGAACAACCTCATTGGGATCACTAACAATGAGAAGGTCAATGAGTGTGTCTGATTCATTAGTATGATGAGTTGGATCGAGGGGTAAAATAGTCATGTTTAGGCATTGGAAAATTGTAGTCAGTTGAAAGTAGTCAAAGTTACGATTCGTCATGTTCAGGTCGGTGTTCATATCCCCCATAACTAGTATACGGTTATAACAAGGCATAAGAGAAAGCAAGGCATTTTCGAAATCTGTGAAATGACCTATTTTTGGTGGGCGATAACAGATACCAACGAGTAATTTATCATTACTAGATAAGGATAATTCAAGTAGCATAAACTCTGGTCTGGAACAATACTCTTGTTTAGATGTGATTAAAACTTTTGTTTTGATACCATCTTTCACATAAATTGCTACACCCCCACAAGCTTTATTTAATCTATCATTCCGGAAAAGATTATATCCAGGCAATGCAACAAAATTTGATGAAATACTAGGCTTCAAAAATGATTCGGAAATTCCGATTATATTGAAGTCCTGAAAACGGAAGATTGCTCTGAGTTCATCAATGTGGCAACTGAGGGATTGTACGTTAAGGTGAGCAGCCTTGAAAAGTTTTTTGAAAGAGTGGAGCTTATTTGCTAGAAACATACCTGCGTCATTATGACTATTATTGAAATAATCATACCTACTTGAGGGCGAGCGAGCTGACGTGTCAGTGAGAGGCATCATGGGAGCAGCAGACCAATCGTGAACCGACCTCAGAACGACACATGACGGGGGAAATGGGGATGAAACTGATAAAACTTAACCTAAATGAAAAAGTCTCTTGATTCGAGTGCATTCAGTATGCCTTGACAGTTCGGCTCCCTTCACTATTTAAAGCACTAGTTCAAAAATTCACTAAACACAATAAGATGTAGATGTGTGGAGTTTCGGTGATGAATAATCCTAATGGTGAATAAGATGAAGATTGAGGAAGAACTGGTAGTGGGAGATCTGGTCCAAGTGGAGATAGAGCGAGTAGGTATCCAGTAGTGGAAGAATCGGGTCCAAGTGGAGGTAGAGCGAGAAGGAATCCAGTAGTGGAAGATCGAGTCCAAGTGGAGACAGAGAGAGATGAAATCCAGTAGTGGAAGATCGTGTTCATGGTGGAGATAGAGCGGAATGGGATCCAGTAACAACTGAAAGAGAAGAAGAAGCCAGCAGAAAAACGAAAAATCTTTGAAGAAAGTTATCAATAGAGGAAAGTATTATTACATAATACAACTGATAATGAATAGCCTAATATTCGCATAAAATTGAAGAGGAATAGTATGATTTAATGTGGGAAAGAATCGAATATTATATGGATAAATATATGGATATTATAATATAATATATGGATATTAGTAGAAGGTAATCAGATAGAAAGAGAAAAGGTAGAAAGATAAATGGATATAGAAAGAGAAATAAACATTTGAACATGCTGGATAGCAAGTGGAAAAATCACAGGGAAAATAATGATAATAATAGGGAAGAAAAGAAGAGAAAGAAGGAATGTGCACAAATTGTGAAGAACTTATGAAACTGAACTATAGAATAAGAAATAGAACATCGCATTGTGATCTTGAATTAATCAAGGAGAGAAGAAAAAGAAGAAAAGAAAAAGAAAGAGAAGAAGAAGAAGAAGAAGAAGAAGAAGAAGAAGAAGAAGAAGAAGAAGAAGAAGAAGAAGAAGAAGAAGAAGAAGAAGAAGAAGAAGAAGAAGAAGAAGAAGAAGAAGAAGAAGAAGAAGACGAAGAAGAAGGAGAAGAAGAATAGAAAAGTTCTCTCCTAAGCAATCCATTCGATTCACCCCCTTCCAACCGAAAATATTTCATAATGTGTCTCAATCATGAATTCAGATCATTCTTGTTGAGCTGACACCCTTCTAATCGTCGTCTCACCTCTAATTGAGACATAGCTCTCCTTGATGATGCTGCTTCGCTACTCTTCGATTATTCATGAGGCCATGATTCCAATAAACCCCATTCTTCAACTCAATGGAATAAAGATTGCTCTCATGGTAGGAACCGTTGTTTTCAGGTTCCCCTTGGTATTTAATTATGGTTATGAATTTCTCTGAATATCTGAATCTCACCTACAATCCTGATACAAGAGGATTAAAAATGATGTTCCAATCTCTTCCATCTAGTGAGAAATTGAACAAAAAGTTGACCAATTTATATGATGGATGATGAGTTACAAAGGGGATTTCACCCGATAGATAAATTTGTTTATCTGAATTTCAACTGACCATTTGAATTTTTTTCCAATAAGAAATGAGTCAGGTTGGATAGATTCCCTTGATAAATATTATCAACTATATTTCTTTCTATAATAATACCAGAGCAATCAGAATGACGTGCAACTAAAGCTTTGGCAAGTGAATTTGTGATTCAAAAACATGATTCAAAGATGTAATTTGGTTTCTTTGTTAATGTAGTGAATGCTACGTCGTTATAACAACATCCATTCATCAGAATCGATCTAATCGGAACTTCAAATTCCATTCGGAAAATCGTTCAAAGAGTGGCCCTTATTATGTGACTATCATTGTTATCACATAATAACTATGTGATTAAGTTGAAGGATGTGGTATATCTGTGATAGAATATCTCAGAATATTCTGAGATTGTTATCGATTATTAAAATATCAATTGGCTCTACCTTCTAAAAATGGTAATAGAAACTACTTTATTTCACAACAGAGGAAAGAGTTTTGTCACATACAAGTCGAGTGATAGTACTATGGCTGCTTGCTGATCATGATAGATTGTCAGCAAATGGTGGTCAGTTTCAATTTCATCTGCTCATCAAATGCGTATATGGCACTAGAGACATTGTCCGAACCAACAACCCACACACTGGTGTATGCTTTTCACACATCCATTACTTCTTCTGACATACAATGTAGATGAGTGTCATGTCAGCTATTCGAGAATAAACATTATCAACGTCATCAGAGAGCTTCAACTGAGTCTTGATGTAAAAACATAATATGATATTAGTTCATAGAAGCTCTTGAAGTGGTCAAAAATTCAAGTTCTGACTTCTAATATAGTTTCAAGAGTCTCTACACGTTGTTATAGATTCTACCCCTATCAATGCCATAGGTTATCAAAATCATCAGGCATATAATTTATACTATACGTTTTCCTGGTGGCAATTTTTGGCGGTGAGGGAGCAGGCTGTCATTATATGAAGTTGGTTTTTCTGACTTGGAATACTGTTCACATAATTAGCAGCCACACGTGATAATGAGTGATACAATTTATAATCCATTTATCGATCAATAATGCACAATCATTCATTGAAATAAATGTGAGAGGGCCAACAGGCACAGCCAGAAACTTTTCCTTTCTGGGATTTCTATTTATATAGGCCCACTAGTTCAGAAAGTGGATGATGATTTTTCGCTGTATAGAATTTGTGTCCGAGCAAACAAGAAATTTTGAATTCAGTTAGATTGAGAACCAAAGTAAAAAAAAGCTTTGTTTCCATGAAGCGATCCCAGTGACAGAACCTAACGTTATGAATATTTTTCCCGGATTCGAGGACATCATCTTCCAGTGTTTTCCGAGAAAACTGCTGCGAACTCTTTTTGGAATATAATGTGAACTTGAAAAAATAACCATGTGATGAGCTTCAATATTTGAGCTGGAATGCAACGCAGACTCTGATTGAATTTGCTTAGCCTTAGTATTATAATATAATACTATTATAATACAATATTATTGGCTTCATAACAAATCGAATGTGGAAGCAAAAATGAAAATTAAGATGAAAATAAAATGGAGACGAAAATGGGAATAGATGTTCCAAGAGTGGGAATTCTCAGAATTTCTAAGTGGAAGTCACAAGATAGAATAAAAGGGCTGCAATTTCAATTTTCAGCATTATTCTTCACAAATATAAATGTTTGATTATGTTCATCACATTCTGACAATGGATAAAAAAAATTCCACTTTCAAAAATGTTTATTGTCAAAATTTCAATTCACATTCTATTAGTTCCTAATTCATGTTTTCACAAAAATTTATGTCGCGTTGAAATGATGTACCATGAATAGTTTTTAAAAGACTGGAGAGTCTCAGTAAAAATAATTTCCATCTTACGTTTCTCTTCACAATTTATGAGAAAATATGAATTAAGTACATTTTAAGGGTGACTTTATAAGCGGTTCTTTTCATCAAATCTGTGGTGCGGTGTGAAACCCATGTTGTAGTAGGCAATTTGAGGTTCAGTGATTAAGAAATTTGTCTCTCTAATATTGTTAACTGGTTGAAGAACTAGGCTACTTGAAAACAAATAATATATGCGTCTTTTTTGAAGGGGTGATGCTACTGAGGTTCCCATAACCAAATCATTTCTGAATCCTTCAGAATGCTTGGTGAAGCACTAAACATGCATTGACATTAAACGAATCACGTTGATCAAGATACTGGAATATCGAGCTATAATATGGATGAGAGGATTAGTTTCGATTGAAAATATCTAGCTCCCGTTCATGTAACCAATAATTCAGTGATCCAAATTATCTTTTCAGATTTCTCCTACTCAGAAACGCTATCTTAATACTTAAATACCTAGTAGAAAAATCATTCTCATTCTCTGTATTATTCTCTCCAAATGCACTTTAACGATTTGATTTGCATGATAATGAAATCTATATATATATATAAAAGCGAGATGGCACTGACTGACTGACTGACTGACTGACTGACTGACTGACTGACTGACTGACTCACTCACTCACTCACTCACTCGCAGAACTTAAAATCTACGGGACCAAAAACGTTCAAATTTGGTAAGTACGTTCAGTTGGCCCTTCAGAGGCGCACTAAGAACGGATTTGGAAAAATTGCCAACGATACGCCCAAAATCTGCGTTTTTTCAGCGTTTTCTCAGCTTTATCGAGAACAAATGAACAAAAAATGTTCAAATTTAGTACAGAAGCTCAGCTGGGGTGTAATAATGTTGTGTTAGAAGGAATTCGAAATAACGCCAAAGATACGTCCAGAATTAACGGTTTTCCAGCGTTTTTTTTGCTTTTTCTCAGATTTATCGAGAACAAATAAACAGAAATTGTTCAAATTTAGTACAGAAGGTCAGCTAGGGTGTAGTAATGTTGTGTTAGGAGAAATTTGAAACAACGCCAAAGATACGCCCAAAATCGGAGTTTTTCCAGCGTTTTTTTGCGCTTTCTCGGCTTTATAGAGAACAAATGAAAAGAAAATGTTCAAATTTAGTACAGAAGCTCAGCTAGGGTGTAATAATGTTTTGTTAGGAGGAATTTGCAATAACGTCAAAGATACGCTCAAAATTAGCGTTTCTCCAGCGTTTTTTTCTGCTTTTTCTCAGATTTATCGAGTGCGAATGAACAGTAATTGATCAAACTTAGTAAAGAAGCAAAGCTAGAGTGTAATAATGTTGTGTTGGAAGGAATTCGAAATAACGCCAAAGATACGCCCAAAATCAGCGTTTTTCTCAGCTTTTCTGCGTTTTCTCAGTACTTTGACTTTCTGATGGAATGAAGCATGCTCAAATGAAAAATGCAGGCGAGCGAAGCGAGCCCGCTGATCTTATTGTGGGACGATCCAGTCGGGTGTCCAGGGGGCAGAGCCCCCTTGCTAGGCGGTATGACAAGCGAAGCGAGCCTGACGGTTAGTTATATAATAATTTAGCAGCAGAATCGATTAAGCAGTGTAGAGGAGTCGTTCAAAGTGACTCAGAATGGATAGGGAATATTTGTTTCCATTCCTTGAATCGGTAAAATAGCACATTTCATATCGACTAGGATTTTTAAATGATGATCAGAAGATGATAGCCATCAGCATCAATTCGTCTTTGATGACGATGCATAAAATTTTTAGCAACTCTTGCACAAATGTCCTAGGATAAACCAATAACTCTTTCAATAACCAAAAATTGTTTTGCGGTCTTCCATGAAAATTCGTGAGTTTTCTTCAACCCAGATGCGGAATTTAGACTAATCAACTTATCCAATGATGAAAATGAACCTCTTCACCACTGAAGAAAGCTGCATTTGGAAGGATCTGAACAAGCCGGCCAGATAGCCGAGTTGACTCGCATTGCACTCTTCAATCTCGCTAGGCATTGCACTCTTCAGTCTGCTAGTGCTACCTGGTCCTGGGTTCGAACCCCGCTGAATCCCATCGAAAAGACATAGACGTTTAATAATATTCTCATAATTATTCACCCTCGCATTTCCCATTACCCACGCACAAGAAAAAAGCTCATGGGCATCATCGGCAATAAACAAAAGCATTCTTGCTCACAAAAATTTTGACAGTTGCTGTACTCTGCTGGGCAAATTTCCTAGCAATTATTATTTTGGAAGGATGAAGCAATAGAATGTCGACAAGCGAAGCGCTCCAGTGATCGTTGGACTGCTGTTATTCTCTGCATCTTTCGGGCGTTCTAATGGTTCTGCGACGACCATGTGTGTCTGCTCTAATGGTACATTCCCACCAACTTACTAGCCCACGACCGAATTGTGTTAGCATTAGGAACGGCGTTGTTACGTTGACTGTTAAATTTTCAGTGGAGAGTTTGTTTTGCAGCTATCACAAATTGATACGCGCAAACAACAAAATCACGATGAGCACCGGACCAAAGGATGTTGCCAACACAAATGTATCTAAATAGTCTAACGGTACATTTTGGTACCAATAAAAATTTCATTGATTGGAATGGATTGTTAGGTCTCAGTCAGAAAAACAATAATATTTGTCACCAATGGTACTATCAGTCGACGATAAAGATAAGACTATAACGACTAGAAAGGCTAAGATTATTGATAACAATTTGAAATGGAAATCATTTTTCAATTATTTAATAAAATAATAATATTGTTTCAAGTTGAGGTTAGGTTCTTTGTAAATAACGCTTGTCGGCTATATCAATAACGGTCAAGCTAAACATCTGCAATTCAATCAGATACTCTCTAGCAAAATAATTGCAAGTAGGTAGCATTCGTTAAGACGAGGACAAAAGGGTTCTTCAACTTATAGCATGCAAAATGAAGGACATGAACGTTTAAAAAAGCAAATATAAATATTTATTATATCTATGTGAGCAAATAAAAATCATGAAAACACAATAAAAATAAAAGGGAAGTGAGATCTAATGTTTCTAGGCGCACTAACACAGTAGAACTTTTGTACAAAAATCGGGTGTTAGGCGCTAAAAAATAAATAATTCAAAAGTCTCCACGTGGTCTTTTTTAGAATTATAAGAATTTATAATTATTGTAGAATGCATGTGAACCTGTATCTAGCATAAATTAAAATTTAAGTGTAAATATATTTATGTATAACCTCTTAATATGCCCATGTACTGCGTACTATTTGACAATATTAAATTGCGTCATCCCGGATTTATTGAAATCCACCAATAGGAGCAGATATTTGAATTTTATGTGAATTTAGAATCGGAAGTATCGTCGAAAAAGAATTAGGGAAGATCAACTGCCCACTTGCTTGCCAGAGGCCGACCAAGATGCCAACTAACATGAGAGCAATAGACTGATTCCCTTATGAGAATTAATTTAATTTATTGCCAAAGTTTAAATCTTGAAAAATTCCTAATAAATAATGAACCTAACTCAGTGAAGTCGCTGATATCCCCATGAAGTCGAATAATATATCCCCATTGGGGAGGACGACAGCAACCCACCAGAAAAGGCATAGGGCACAGAAGGCTAATTCATGCCACATCTTTAAATTTGTGAAAAATCTACGCACGTGAGTTACGGAATATGATTTCTTGAAAGGGCCCTCAGTGCAAAGAATTAATTGAAAATTTAAATTCAAATTTCAAATCAAGCTTGATTTAAACGTAATTGCGCGAGTAGCTATGAATAAGGGAGAAGTCTTATTATGAACACTGATGAGGATTAAATATTAAATTATATATATATATATATATATATATATATATATATATATATATATTATATATATATATATATATCACTATTCAAAGTTTTAAATAATGCTCAGTTGATATAATAAAATATCAGTATTATTAGATAATAAGAATTGTAGTAGCTTAAAGTTCATAAGATGAATTATTTATCTAAATCCACTGACGGCTGAACTCATACCCAGATAATTAATATTTAAAATCTCTAATCATTGGAATATTAAATTATAAAATTCTTATTCGATAATCAGAAGCGAGTCGAATGTTTGAGTTATAGTAATCTTCAATATATGCTCATAGGAAATTAATGAAAACTATTAGTTGATGCTATTAAGCAGAAAAATAGTTTTAATTGAGCCATCTGTGATATTTTTTCTTACATTTTTCCTCATACTGTTTTTGCATTTATTGTTTCATATTTCATTCTTGCTCATTGATTTCATATGTAATTATGCGCTTTATTAGATTGAATGGCGAATCTTCCATTTTTAATCCTGTCTTCATGTATGACCAATCTTGTTGTAGTATTTTCATTTATTATTATTAACAAATTACTAAACTCATAAACCAACCATATTCTTCTCCGGATAAGTTGGATAAATCAGCGATATACAGTATCGATTATTAAATCTCCAGAAATAATACGCTTTCAATATTTATTTAAATGGTTCAACATAATTACAGAAATCAAATTGACTGAAATACAGAGTCATAGTATTAAGTCGGAGCAGTACTACAAGTCATAGAAAGTATAAGGAATTCTAATTAAAATACCGTTGTTGATCACACTCTGTATTATCTCGCACTGCTGACCCCTTTGTCAGATGGTAGCGAGTTGGATTGATGTCGGTACCATATTGTCTTGTGCAATATTCGAAATCCTTATATTTATCTACCTCTTCAACATCTATAATTGTGGAGTCAGTCAATGCAGCGGTAAAGATTGCCGATTGATAAAGCAGCAGTAGTTTGCAGCGATTGATAGCAGACTTTGGTTTAAGCTCCTCGAAGAGCCGGTAAGAACCATATGGTATTTTTATTTCAGCAGGCGCATAAATATAAAAAAAAAATCAAAATTCACATGCTCAAAATTCACTGCCAGCTGGGCACATGTAGGTCAAATACGGTTTTACAATAGTTAACAAAAATTGACCAATTGTAGAGAAAATCAATTCTTTTGATGTGACAACCAAAGCAAACTGCTCAATCGGTTCTGTCGTACCTTGCATATTATCTATTGCTTTACGGTTCATAAACTAATCTGGTTATTTGTGTGAGTCAGCTTGTGGATAACTCAATTCGCCTGATGACTTGGAGTAGCAATAAGAAGTGCTCACAATATAAGGTGAAGGCTTCTTCCTCCTGAAAAAGCGCATCGTGAATGCAGCAAATAGTGAAACATTCTGAAGAGTGAGTTCTGAAAAATATCATCTTCGAGTTTTGACTTCTTGAGCATGTAGAGGTGAGATCCCTCTTGTGGTAGGAAAGGGAACCAGTCATACATATGAAAGGCGCCAATGTTTGCTCACCAAGCATTGCACTTTCCAGCCCCTGGTTGAATAAATTCGAGTTTTGGAAGTAGCTAACAGAATCATTTCTATCTCGAACATTTATTTCTTTTTCTCGGGTGTCGGCTCATAAGAGAGAAAAATATCACAGTGGTAGAAGGAAGGGGATCATGAGAGGGTTGCGGAGTGAAAATACTGGGAGAAAACAGGATGATCGAGAGTGGGTTCATCAATAATTCAAAGATAAAAGAGGTTTTTATCATGAAATTCGATGATATAATGTTCAGTTTATTCCATTCTGAGCTTAACAACACATTTTTGTTGCTGTTTTCATTCAGAGTACACGTTGACAAAAAGTTCACACCAGACGTTTGCATCGCGACGTTTCTTCTGGATAATATCAAATATCATCATCACACGTTGATTTTCAGCATATTAAACATTGGAAATACAGTATTTCCATATTATTGATAGAAATAGAA